>NC_089807.1:27875331-28175331 GCF_029633855.1 Hoplias malabaricus
ATGAAAATGATAAATGACAGGTTGGATGAGACCTCCCTTAGACGTTTGATGTGCAGTCCTAGTCTAATCCAGGCTATTACCCCAATAAAAGAGTGTGACTGTGCTCTTTTTTTATCTTTAGGATGAAACAGATGTGGGAGAAAAATCCTCTTTATGGGGAGCAGGTTTTAGCTGAGCATCAAAGTGATTTCAAGCCATCAGATAAATCCTGAAAATAGGGTGAAACTACAGCAAACTCAAGCCAGAGTAAAACAATTTTCATCCTCCCATATGACTCCAATTCTCCCTCTCTGAAAGTGCAGGAATAGATTCAAGGTCTGATTGCGCCATAAGAAGTTCATTCTCCCCAATCTCCTCAACATCTACCAGGAGCCCCACTCTGAAGAGACCGGCCATGGGCTTTTTCCAGCGTATCGCTTCATTTTGCTTGAGTGCAGCAAACGTTCAGAGCATTTATTCAGTAAATAACTATGTGTAAGGGAACCAAGCCTTTGTGCCAATCTTGGAAATATATAACAGATTGTTTTATATTTCCATAACTGGCATATACACCGATGAACCATAATATTATGATGTCCTCCTTGTTTCTGCATTCACTGTCCGTTCTCTGAGCTCCACTGACCACACAAGTGCACTTTGTAGTTCTACAATTACAAACTGCAGTCCATCTGTTGCTCTGCATACTTTGTTTGCCCTGTTCTTCAATAGTCAGGACCCCGAGAGGGCCACCACAGAGCAGGTATGATTTGGGTGGTGGATCCTTCAACACTGCAGTGACTGATGTCATTGCAGTGTGTCTTGTATGTTGTGCTGGTATGAATGGATCAGACACAGCAGTGCTGCTGGGTTTTTTTAACCCCTCAGTGTCACTGCTGGACTGAGAACCATCCACCAATCAAAAATATCCAGCCAACAGCGTCCTGCATCCATTGATAAAAGGCTAGAGGAAGACCAACACAAAGACAGCAGCAACAGATGAGCTACGGTCTCTGACTTTACATCTACAAGGTAGACCAATGAGGTGGGTATGTCTCACAGAGTGGACTGTGAGTGGACACGGTTTAAAACCTCCAGCAATGATCCAATCATTCCAGCACAAATCTCAAAACATACCACCACCACATCAATCACTGCAGCACTAAGAATGATCCACCACCCAAATCATAGCGGCTATGTTGTGGTCCTGTGGGGTTACTGACCAGTTGAAGAACAGGGTGGAAATGGGCAAACTAAGTATGCAGATAAAAATATGGACTTTGATTTGTAATTGTAGAACAACAAAGTTCTCCTGTTGGGTCAATGGCGTTGAGAGATTAGACAATTAGTGTAGAAACAAGAAGGTGGTCAAAATGTTATGGCTGATCAGAATAGAGCAATATCCTTAATTTGGTTTGCTTTTCTACATATAAACCTCCAGATGTCATTTCTTTGCTGTGAGCATAGAGGGAGGAAGTTTAGCATATCAGAAAGAGACTTTTTTTTACACACATACAGACACTGGCATAAACTGATTGGAGAGCCAGCAAGTGGTGAGGAAATGTGCTCAGATTATTTTTTAATTGTTTCTTTTGTTAAAATCAAGTTAAGTGAGTGTGAGAATGAATGTGTGAGTTTGTGTTGCCCTACAAAGGACTGGTGCCCCCTCCAGGGTTTGTTCCCGCTCTGTGCTCAGTGATTCAAAGAAGGCTCCGGACTTACCACAACCCTGAATTAGATAAGTTTAAAATTGTTAAAATTCATTGTTACAGACAATGAATGAATGAATGAATGAATGGTGGATTTGCTGTGTTATGTTGAGTGAGTGAGTGAGTGAGTACGTGAGTGAGTAATTCATTCATTCATTCATTAAATGCAATGAACTGTTGCCCTTTTCACGGTGTGCTCCTGCCTTGTGCCCAATAAATCTGGGTAAGCTCTGGACCCACCATGACCCTGATGGGCATGAAGTTGTTAAAGAATGTAAATAATTCCATATTTTCTCAACCTATTTTCATTCATTAAGGACTAGGGCTTTCCCAGCTGCTTTGGAAGCATTCCACAATGATTCTTCTGTAAATTTCACTTACAAAACAATGCAGTTGGTAGGGTAAGGCATTAGTTAAAATAAATAATTAAATATTTATAGCAACAAATGCCTGAAATTATTTAAGTAAAATATATTTGTGCTTTGTTTAAATTGATGTCAAAGAGGATTCAAACCTTTTTATTCTTTTTTTATTTCCTGTAAAACTTTTTTGCATGTGGAGACTCCCTCAGAGGCAATGTGTGCAGTAAACATGACTTTTTGCTGGACATGCCATTTAAAATTACCCACCAAAGGGTCATCAGACTAATGTGAAAATCTTTTCCCACTGAGAAGTTGGAATAGTTGACCACGAAGGAAATTACAACACGTGATATCTCTTTTGGACAGAGCTGGATTAAAAAATGTCAGACATATGTGGATTTCTATGCCTCATTTATGTTTGGAAGAATGATAAAATGGGCATTTACACCTACTTCACATGATGGATGAGCCATAATACAGACACAGCACAGGCAATTTGCTCTGAGATGGGGCTATTGGTGAGAAGGCTGGGTATCAACACATCTGACAGTGATACATGGGAACAGATGTTTTAATGCACTCTGAGATGCATAGTGCAGATTGTTTAATCGCACTGTAGAGGAATCCACAAAGAAGATTTGCTCACTCCACACAGTTTTTGGATTCCACTGAGCTCTGAAAAGCCCCACTGATCTTTCGCAAAAACTTTCAAGTCCATTTCAGCACTTCATTTGCAGGAGGCGTGAAAGGGGTGAACCCAGGCGAAAGGCAGCTGTTGATGGGTTAATTGCTGTCCAGAAAAAGCTGGAATGTTCCGTCTCCATTACTAAATACCTCCCTGACCATGGTAAACTATTTACACCGACCATTAGGCATGTCCCAATAAGGTTCAAAGCTAAAAGCATTATAGCCTTCAGCCTCATCCGTTTGATGGAATATTTATTTTTATATTATTTTTTCATGAATCATTGTTCTCCCACTACAACAGCAAACACACATTACATGCATATATCACACCACCATTTGGAATTCCTATGAGGTCAATCAGTCCTGACTATTTGACTAGTCAATGAGGGTTGGGCTAATTTACTGTCGCTGTTCAAAAAATAAGTATGTCCAAATTTAAAAGAAATAGTCACAAATGTTCATTCATTTAATTGGTTTATTTATATTATTATTTATCATATATAGTAAAACACATGGGATATGTGTTCAAAAATAAAATAAATCATGCTCATTTGATGTTAACCCTGCAGTAGCAATTATAGTAATGATAAATACAAGAGTCAGCATGTTTGAAACAGATGTACTGTTTATACATATATAGTATAGAGCATGGCAGTGACAATGACGTAATGATGGTAAGTGTAGTCCTACAAAGTCCTGTATGGTCAGTGGAGCTGAGAGAATGAACAGTGTCTATAGAAAAAAGGTCATCATAATATCATGGTTGATCAGTGTATATACATGGGATTTCTGGGTCCTGGCCCCAGCTGAGCGCTGCTGATATAGAAAGAGATATAGACAGTAAATAAGACTTAAGACGGGAACCCATCCTCCTCTGATCAATACCAAGAAAATGAAGAGCATCATATAAACATGAGTAAAGAATCTGAGTATAATGAGTATACAATTGTCTATAGCGGTATTCTAAGTGTGATAAGATATATATCAATATAGTGCAGAGGTCATTAATAGGCGGACTGTGGTCCGGACCAAACCTGGACCCAAACCTTTAGACTATTTAGTTTTGCACAACAGGTAGTGTCACTGTCACACAGTCCCAGGGACCTGGAGGTTGTGGGTTCTAGTCCCACTCCAGGTGACAGTCTGTGAGAAGGTTGGTTGCTTCTCCCTCTGTCTGCGTGGGTTTCCTCCAGCTGCTCTGGTTTTCTCCCATGGTTCAAAAACACATGTTGGTAGGTGGCGTGTGTGAGACTGTGTGTGACTGGCGCTCCCTCCAGGGTGTGTTCCCGCCTTGCGCCCAGTGATTCTGGGACGTCTCCGGACCCACCATGACCCTGAATTGGATAAGCACTTACAGACAAAGAATGAATGAATTAATTAATAATTTTGACCATTTTTGTTTTAAGCGGTAGAACCTTTCTTGTCTTTATGGTACAGGATTTGCAGTGCAGTAACTAGACCAGTCGTGCACATTGTAAGATCACCAAAGGCACTCCTTGGCCAATCCAATCTGTACAGGAGTGCGACACACACACATCGGTGATGGCGAGGTACGAAGCGGTAAACAGTAGTCAGAGAATAAAGCGAGTCAAAGAAAAGCTAATTCAGACGCCATACTCTAAAAAAAGAAAAGCATTGAAAACAATAAATACTGTTGATATATATTGAACGGTATTTGTAATTTGTTTTGTCTTTCAGTTCTTCATGACATAAAATGCTGATAGAACTACTACAGTTCATGGCACTGAATCTTAACCCAAGTTAGAAATTATGACAGTCCAGACCTTGGTCTGAGGAAGTTCCTTCTAACTGGACCTTTTTTTTATTTGCTTTTACAGTAAGTAAATAGTTAGGGTTAAAACAATTTAAATTTCTAAAATAATATGTTCACATCTTTAAATTTCTACCCAGAGGAGTGTAAATTGTATGCTGCAGTAAATATAAACTCAACATATAAGCCTCCACGTGTGGGACCCACTGTATAGAGTGTGCATGTCCATGGTTAATTCAGCAGTTTAATTCTTCATCTGATTTAATTTACATTTTAAAGAAACATGCTCAAATAATAAATAATCTTCATAAATACACTGTGCTCATTTTTAGTGGTAAGAAATAACTGCCGCATACAACCAGCAGTTCCATCTTTATCCAGGTCTGGCTGTTTCTGAAGGTGTTCATGTGCAATGAGGAGTAAAACATCTCTTTTTGTATAAGCCTTCAATAAACATTGGGCAAAGTGAACCGCATGGAAAGTACCTTCTAACCCAAATATGTAGAGGAAATATGTGAGTATGATGAGGAAAGTAAACAATGCTGAAAAACCCAACCTCTTTTAAATGCAATGTGAGGTAATATATTTGTGTTCCAAGCTCCATGAAAGGATTCTTTTTATTTTGCACCCAATGTGAAATGCAAAGGCACAGGGTCAGCCATTTTTAGGCTTTAGTACTAGTCCCAAGCTCTTTGTTTTACAACCATTAATATTAATACAAATATAAAGAAACCAGCATTTGATATGTTTAGTTATATAATAGTTATCCGTTAGTTTCAAATTGGTCGTTTTCACATTTGATCCTATTTGTTTTCATTCACGATTACTTTAATTATACTACAATACCCAACAGGCACTGCAAAGCACTTCATACACCACTAAAAACCTCCCTGTATGCATCACTTTTGTAGAGGCTAATTAATTCAATATGACATTCTAAGCAGTTGTCATTTTTCAAAGGCTCCACCCACTTTCAAGTTACAAAATTAGTAGGGGTGTTTCCTGATCTTTAATTTAGATATCCTCTTTTTAGACTGGAGACTAGTAAGCAGTTTACAGCCGACAGATCAATAGTTAGATATTTATTTTGACCAGAGTGCTTCAGTAAATGCAGCTTTGTCGACCCACTCTTTAAATTCTTCACTGTAATAGCAAATTATCTCAGCAGAGTTCCCATAAGGCAATATGCTATTAAGAGCATTGTTAAAAGGTAGAATGAACATTACATTAAGCAGTTAATATGAAATTACTTATATAAAGTTTCTGGGAAATGTAGCCAAGATTACTTTTAATAATGAATTATTTGCATTATGACTAACAAAGTATTTACTCAGTTCATAAGACTGATACATGTAAAATTATATGGTTCACGGAATTAAGAATGGGATAAATGTGAATCAGATAAACACTGGCTCCAGTGATGGCCTTGAACTCCTCTCTGCCGGTTATTTGGAAGAAGCATCACAGTACAATGCCACAATGTAGCGGTGCTTTGTAACACTCTGGGTCAAACTCAGTCTTCCATATTTTGGTAGCAAAGCAAATGTTGTAGTCTTTGTTGAGGTTACACACACACACACACATTCACACACGAGAATAGTGTTTCAATGAGAATGCATTCTTTCGGTCATCTGTTCATGGATTTTTCCCGAGAAGTGTTTAAAAATGCGACCCAGATGGTGGCACTAATCATGGGAATCTGATTGGGCATAATGGAAGGCCACACAGCCCACCCACAGAACACAAATAGGAAAAACCATATGTGGAAAAATGAATAAGGTAAACTGCAAAACATTTTGATTAGATAAAGTTTCAGCAGCCTTGTGGACTTACTGCAAACAGACACTGTGAAAACAAACTGAAAGGTCAAGAAAAAATGAGAGAGAATGAGGTGGAAATAGTGAAAAAGAGAGAGAATGAAAGAGAATGAGGAAGAAAGAAAGAAAAATATATATACTGTTCGTATTGCGTTTGTGTGTCCAGTCTCTTTCAGTCTCTAAATCATATATTTCTTATTCGTTACTTGCATGTCTTGACATGAGCAACAACAATTTTCCATGTAGACTTCCTCTATATAGATTCTGTGCCTGTTGAATTAGATTCCTCTTTCACACATGAACTCTCGAGGATTTCTCGAGAAGCTCCGGAGTATTGGGCCTGGAGATATCCTGGAGTGGTCATTCGCACATACAGCTCACAGCGGGAGTTTTTTTTTCTTTTTTGTATCAGTCGCACTCTCCAAGCAGGAAATGAAACACATGCTTTAGGTGTGTGCAATAGAAACTCCGGAACATATCTTGCGCCATTATCACAGGCACCGACTCTAGGGATGTGCTTTTTACTAGGGATGCAAGGAGGATAATGTCCGGGTAAGGTCCGGGACGGATATTGTTGTTGATTGTGTCCACACATACAGCTCCTACAGGTAAACTCAGGAGGATTTCTGGATTACTGTGCATATGTGAAAGGGGCTTTACTTGTACAACATTGACTATGAATCTGTTAAGTGTTGTTCTGTTCAGTGGGACCAAATCACATTACTAATGGATAACGGCCCATTGCTGAAGAAGAGTCTTAACCTCACTGTTCTTTAGCTTTTTAATGTGATTATTGTATTTAGTTTTCCCCAAACAGCACCAACAATTGATAAGTATAAACATGAGTCCAGAGTGGCGGAAGATGTGCGATATGCTTCTTATATGGTGCTTCCAGTGTTTAACTGTAAATGAGTTTTTATGTTATACATAGGTTTACAAATCAGTAAATTTGGCACAGAGTATAGATCCTTACAGAATCTTTTAAAAAAGGCCTCTCTCCTATAACATTAACAGCACTGTTGAAATAAAGAATCTGTTTCGTACACCTGGGCTCTCTCCTGGTTGAACAGTTCTAACTAGGAGTGCTTGAGGTCACATCTAGCATATGAGAGTGAAAACAGTGTGTATTGTACCTCTTACAATGGGTCCTGGATTCATTTCAAGGAGGTCCATATTTTCATGTGGGCAGTGATGGGGGGAGGGGGGGGGGAGTGGATAAAGAAGGTTCTGGCAAATGACCCAGTGTAATAAACCTCTATCGAAAAGTGGAGGAGTTCATAAAGCACAATGAAGTCAAAGAGCAGGAACAGAGCCTCGATTCAAGGTCATAACGAGGGGTGTGTGGGGGTGGGGGGTGGGGGTGGAGAAAAACATGATTTACACAGCACAGGCCTAACACTCTGTTATTTAGCAGGCAATGTCCCCTGGTGTTATGGCTTAAGAAACCTCAAATCCAAATAGTACTTCACATCAACTTTCCTGAGAAGCTTAACAGCTGTTTAGAGAAGCCGCTATTTGAGCGCAAGAGAAAATGTGTCAGACTATCACTGACTCACGTCAGGACCTTGTTCTAGGCCAGTGTGTGTATCGAGATCCTGTGTGTGGAGGGCATCAGTGCTAAGGATACAGGACACTATATCCATCCAGGTCCAGTACGGTGACCGATCCCTGACGTTCTTTCATGTGGTTGCGTGGCTCAGGGCTAAGAGGACTGCTCCCTGGCAGTGAATCACTTCAAATAGGAGCCCATTCATCCAGGAGAGGAAGACTTTTAGCGGAATTGGAAGGACTCCACATTATTAAACAGTAGACGGGATTGTGAAGTGGCAGGAGTAATCATAAAGGGCAGCGGGCCGCAGGAATGCAAATTGTCCGTGTTCGCCAGAACTTAAGTTAGCAGGTGGCCTCCTCTATTAACCCACGCTCACGTTCTCCCTCACATCCAGCCTGCACAACATCTGGATGGCCCCCCACTACAGATTTTTAAAGTCACTGCCAATTTCATGTTAGCCAGAGCTGCTTCAATCACATGATCCTGCTACCAAGTGAGGTGGGTGAAGGCTAGCATGCTGAGATGTTTGAAGCATGCTACCCCTACTTTTGGAACTGGTGCTAACACAACAACACTGGAGAGCTCAACACACTTGGAGGAGAACACTAACTGTCCATTTTGATACATTGTACCCTGAACACTGGATTAGGAACACTTGCACTGAAAAAAAAATCGCTCACATAATATTTGTCACTGACTCAGCATAAATAATTTGATGCAACTTGAATATTTTTAATACAAGCTATTTTTTATATATATTTTTAATAAAATATATTAAATTGCCCTAATCAAAAATAACACTTTGCTTTTATGGACCTAATGTAAATATTATATATGTATAATGTTTACTTCTATACAAGCCATTTTGAATGTTTAAAAAACAATTAACACATATTAATTTACATTCCCTTAAATACAATATAACAGCTGTTATTACATTAAATCTGTAGCAAATGTAATTTAAAAAAAAGCTGCTTTACATACATGTACATTGGCCAATGACCATTCAGTACACATAGCTTTTGAACACACACTTATTTTAACATTGTAAACCTGATTTACAATTTTAACAATGACCACAAATGTCAGAGACAAATCCAGGAGCTTCTGCTTTGATTAAAAGAGTCATAGATTTAGCTCATTTTCATACATTACTTATTTAGATGTAATGGCACAAACATTTTTGGCACAAGTCCCCTAATTTAACAAATAATACCAATTGAAATTGCACTACATTTTTCAGGAGTTCTTGCAAAGTCGGATTTGCAATGTAAATTGCAGTTTCTTTTAAGATGATTCAAGTTAAGTGTGTATGAGCCCCCCAAAAGCAAAAACTTTTGCAGTTGAAGGTATCTCACTCACAAACTCTGCTCCCTTGATGAATATTTTAATATTTTTGTGTGGATGAAGAGGATCATGTTTTGTGGAGATAAATATTGTCATGGTTGCCTGATCCAGCTTCTCAGCCTAATTCTTCTGAATACCCTACATAAAAGAAAAACAGCAATACATGAGGACAAACTGAAGAATGTACAGTAGAATACAGACCTCCATCAATGTCTCACTGCCTCCCTACATCACCACTTCCAGTACAAACAACATTTTACTGAAGAGATGAAAGAAACTGAAGTTCAGTTGATTGCTAATGGCAATATTAAAAGAAAGGTCAGAGGACCATCAAAAAATGTTGATGTGGTGGTGCCCAGTATACCTCTGAATCATAAATGAATACTCACAATAGCGAAAACATAGGATACAAAATGTGTACATTGATTGTTTGATGTTAGTCACTGGGCAAGAGAAAAACTCATGTCTCTATGTGAAAAAAAAAAAATATATATTTTCTTGCTGTCATATTAACGGTCTGTGTGAAAGTTCTTTTTTAGGGGGGGGCGCAAAAAAAAAAAGCAGCTCGAAAAATTTCTATAATGAGTGTCCTTACCTGGGATTCGTTGATAAGGCGGAAAACAAGTTCACTGAAGTAGATTATTGAAATTTCAAGATGCAGTATCTTATGATGTTGATGTGCACAGTCTGAGTAAGACAAATTGCTAGTAAGGTAAACTCAGGAGGATTTCTGGATTACTGTGCATATGTGAAATGGGCTTTATTTGTACAACATTGATGATGAATCTGTTAAGTGTTGTTCTGTTCAGTGGGACCAAATCACATTACTAATGGATAACGGCCCATTGCTGAAGAAGAGTCTTAACCTCACTGTTCTTTAGCTTTTTAATGTGATTATTGTATTTAGTTTTCCCCAAACAGCACCAACAATTGATAAGTATAAACATGAGTCCAGAGTGGCGGAAGATGTGCGATATGCTTCTTATATGGTGCTTCCAGTGTTTGACTGTAAATGAGTTTTTATGATATACATAGGTTTACATATCAGTAAATTTGGCACAGAGTATAGATCCTTACAGATACTTTAAAAATGCCTCTCTCCTATAACTTTAACAGCACTGTTGAAATAAAGAATCTGTTTCGTACACCTGGGCTCTCTCCTGGTTGAACAGTTCTAACTAGGAGTGCTTGAGGTCACATCTAGCATATGAGAGTGAAAACAGTGTGTATTGTACCTCTTACAATGAATCCAGTTGATTGCTAATGGCAATATTAAAAGAAAGGTCAGAGGACCATCAAAAAATGTTGATGTGGTGGTGCCCAGTATACCTCTGAATCATAAATGAATACTCACAATAGCGAAAACATAGGATACAAAATGTGTACATTGATTGTTTGATGTTAGTCACTGGGCAAGAGAAAAACTCATGTCTCTATGTGAAAAAAAATATATATATATATTTTCTTGCTGTCATATTAACGGTCTGTGTGAAAGTTCTTTTTTAGGGGGGGGGGCAAAAAAAAAAAGCAGCTCGAAAAATTTCTATAATGAGTGTCCTTACCTGGGATTCGTTGATAAGGCGCAAAACAAGTTCACTGAAGTAGATTATTGAAATTTCAAGATGCAGTATCTTATGATGTTGATGTGCACAGTCTGAGTAAGACAAATTGCTAGTAATTCAAACTAAACACAAAAGGGGCTATTCATGCATAGATTCATAGCTACCTCATCCAAAACCTGCAAGTCCTGGCACTCTCCCCTTTCAAAATTCCCCTATTTCTATTAATGACCTTCAGCATCCTGCTTAAGTACTTGTCCAACTGACCAAAGAACTTTGTCTCCAGAGGACCTTTGTAATTCACAGGAACACTGATCTTAAAAATAAGAGCAAATAAAAAGAGGTACCATCTACTATTTACATACAAAAATATTACAGTGTTATTAATAATAGTAATAGTCAGGCTTTGTTTTTCTCCACGCTACAAGCAATAAGAAATTTGCTTACATATACTGCACATGACAAACTAAATTTAGTGCTTACTATATTTGTGTATAAGTGGCTTGTGTATATAAATAAATAAAGCAAATACCTTTGTTTTATGTGGTTTGAACCGCAGCGCTCTACGAGCCCAAAACTAACATTACTCGAATTGACAAAATATAGTGCTATTACCTAAAGAACAACAAAAGTGGTCGTTAAATATACATGCCTGGCCATTAATACTTGATAAATACTTGATAAGTTGGATAAAGAGAAGGGTTCTATATGGCACAAAAAGTGGTTCTTTTATATTTTTACAATGTCAAGCTTGTTACAACTGAAGAACCATTTTGGTGCCAGATAGAACCCTTGTCTAAAAGGTACTATATGGAACCATCTATAATCTCCATCAATCTAAAAAACCTCTTTCAAGTTGCAAAGAACCCTATAATCATGCAAAAGTTTATTCAAGTTTTCAGCATTCTATATAGAACCCTCTCCCTGGATCACCACATTAACGTTGTGGAGGGGTTTGCGTGCTGGCATGAGCCTAGGAGCTATGTTGTTGGGGTCAATAGCCCCTGGTAGGGTCTCCCAAGGCAAATTGGTCCTATGTGATGGACCACACAAAGAGTGGGCCAGACAAAGATATTGATGAAAAATAAGACAAGGACACAGCTTCCCTTACCAGGCCTGAGAGGAAGTAATCCGGGTCTGGTACATTGTGGATCGGGTGGCAGCCGAGGGCAGGGACCCTGGCATTCTGATCCTCGGTTACTGAAACTGGATCATGGAACATGGAATGTAACCTCTCTGGTAGGAAAAGAGCCTGAGCTGGTGTGCAAGGATGAGAGGTACCGGCTAGATATAGTTGGGCTCACCTCGACACACAGTATGGGCTCTGGAACCAATCTCCTTGACAGGGGATTGCTTTCACTCTGGAGTTGCCCAGGGTGAGAGGAGTAAGGCAGGAGTGGGCTTACTTATAGCTCCCCAGCTTAGCACCTGTATGTTTTGGTTTACCCCAGTGGACAAGAGGGTAATTTCCCTGTGTCTTCGGGTTGGGGAATGGGCTTTGACTGTTGTTTGTGCTTATGCACTGAACAGCTGTTCAGATTACCATGCCTTCTTGGGGACCCTTGAAGGGGTGCTGGAGAGTACTCATTCTGGGAACTCCATTGTTCTGCTGGGGGACCTCAATGCTCAAGTGGGCAATGACAGTGAGACCTAAAGGCGCGTGATTGGGAGGAATGGCCCGCTGATCTGAACCTGAGTGGTGTTCAGTTATTGAATTTCTTTGCCTGTCACAGTTTAGCCATTACGAACACCATGTTCAAGCATAAGGGTGTACATGAGTACCTGGCATCAGGATACCCTTGGCCGCATTTCGCTGATCAACTTTATAGTCACTAGCGGCTATATGTTCTGGACAATTGAGTGAATAGAGGTGCTGAGCTGTCAACTGATCACCACGTAGTGGTGAGTTAGATCAGATGGAGGGGAAGGATGCCAGACAGACCTAGCAGGCCCAAATGTGTATTGAGGGTTTGCTGGGAACATTTGGCAGAGGAACCTATCAGAAAGATCTTCAACTCCCACATCCGGCAGAGCTTCGGCTGCATCCTGAGGAAGACCAATGACATTGAGTCAGAATGGGCCATGTTCCAGACCTCCATTGTTGAAGCAGCTAGCCGGAGCTGTGGCTGCAAGGTTGTCGGTGCCTGTCGTGGTGGCAATCCCCGCACTCAGTTGTGGACATCCCTGGTGAGGGAGGCTGTCAAGCTGAAGAAAGAGCCCTATCGAGTCTGGTTGACTCAAGGGACTCCAGGTACCGAAGGGCCAAGCAGATTGCAGCTTCGGCTGTTGCTGAGGCAAAATCTCTGGTGTGGGAGGAGTTCAGTGAGGACATAGAAAACGCCTCTGAGAACATCCTGGCAACCGTCAGGCGACTCAGGAGGGGCAAGCAGTTTTCCACCAACACTGTATATAGTGGGGGCGGGGAGTTGTTGACCTCGACTGGGGATGTCATTAGGCGGTGGCAGGAATACTTTGAGGATCTTCTCAATCCCACCAGCACGTCTTCCACAGAGGAAGTATAGTTTCAGGATCCCTGGGGTGGGGGCTCCTCTATCACTGGGGCTGAGGTGGCTAAGATAGTAGGAAAATTCCTTGGCTGTTGGGCCCCGGGACTGGATGAGGTCCACCCTGGGTTCCTCAAGGCTCTGGATGTTGTGGGGCTATCCTGGCTGACACGTCTTTGCAACATCGCTTGGACATATAGTTGGACTGATAGTTGAACCTCAGATCCAGGAGGAACAATGCGGATTCCTCCTCAGTCATGGAACACAGGACCAGCTCTATACCCTCGCTAGGATCCTGGAAGGTGCATGGGAGTTTACTCAACCAATCTACATGCGTTTTGTGGATCTGGAGAAGGCATTCGACTGTGTCCTTCAGTATATTCTGTGGGGGGTGCTCTGGGGGTATGGGGTACTGGGTTCTTTGCTACGAGCTATCCATAATGGGTAGTGACCGAAAGAATGAGATCACGGGTACAAGCGGCTGAAATTAGTTTTCTCCGCAGGGTGTCTGGACTCTCCCTTAGACATAGGGTTAGGAGCTCGGACATCCGGGAGAGACTCGGAGTGGAGTCGCTGCTCCTCCACGTTGAGAGGACCCAGTTGAGTTGGTTCGGGCATCTGGTCCGGATGCCTCCCGGACGCCTTCCTGGTGAGGTGTTCCAGGCATGTCCAACAGGGAGGAGGCCCCGGGGAAGACCAAGAACACACTGGAGAGACTACATGTCCCGACTGGCCTGGGAACGCCTCTGTATTCCTCCAGAGAAGCTGGAAACAGTGGCTAGGGAGAGGGAAGTCTGGGTTTCCTTACACAGATTGCTTCCCCCGTGACCCGGACCGGGATAATATAGAACCATTTACGTTAATAAAGAACCCTAGTGGAAGCATTATTTGTACGCGTTTACATTTACACTTTTTGTATGATTTATTAAACAATAATGTACCTTTACAGTAGGTAAAAGTTACTGACTATTTAGCACTGTGCTGAGTGACTGGAGAGAGGGAAACCCATCATATGCAGTACCACATATGCAGTGGGATTCATTCATTCATTGTCTGTAACTGCTTATCCAGAATCTCTGGCACACACCAGGAATTAATCTCCAGAACCTAGTACCGGTGTTCAGAGAGCTGCAACACACAGACATAAAGAGTTTCTTTTGTTTTCATAAAGCACTAACACAAAGAAGTGACACTAACACCAAAAACAGTTAAGTGTATGGAGAAGAATATATCTCAAACAATTTTCTTTGTGCAAATAGATAGTTAATCCATAAGAGCCCAGACTCAGTTCACCATAAATCCAAATTAGGAGAAATATAAAACAGACCAAAAAACAACATGGATTTTTTTTTTTTTAATTTTGCATTCTGTAATTATTTTTGGAAAAAAATCCCAATGTAACATAAACACTACTACAACCATTTTGTAACTTATGTATTTCAACATTCTATTAGAACACACTACACAAATTCATAAAATGTCATGTGACTGCTTCCAAGCTGTTCAGTAAAAAGTCACCTAGGAACATTATGATTTAAAGTGAAGGAGAAATCATGTAGGGAACTTTTACCTATGTGTAAAAGAGTTATGGGGGAGCAGATGTTGATTGGTTTGCTATCGTGATGGTGTGTCCATTAAAACACAGGAGGTTGAACAGCCTCACACTTTACTTTATTCACAGCCACACAGAAATCCACACTAAACGTTATAGATATCAGGGATGAGTACTAGTGAGCATAATTTAAGCAGGAAGTATGGATGGAAGACTGGATGGGTTGCTGAATAGATTGATGGATGAAAGGCTGGATGGATGGTTTTAAATTATCACACATCAGGCAAGGACAGGTCTCAATCCCTACTACAAACAAATCTGATGTGCTAAGTAAAAGTGGCTGACTCTGACCTTTTTCAGCCTTAAGCCCCGCCCTATCCTGTTGCAAGGACACATGGTCTTTGCAATTTCTTTACCTGCTCCCCAGCAACGTCCAACATATGATTTACCCTCAGGAAATCACACTTACCAGAAGCAGTCATAATTCACTTTTTTTTTACAGGCATGCTTTATCCTGTAGATTATGTAAATGCACTCTGTTCTGATTGGCTGTCTTTTTTTTTGTGCTTGACTGCAAATGCCTTCTGAACTGAAACACTACTTATAACTTCAGCAAAAGTGTGAGTCTACACTACAATATGATAAATAGATAGAATTATTTTCCAGCTTAATTTCCATATATAGAGACTGAGATGAAAACCTGAAATGTGTTTACCCAAGACATCCCTGATATGTGTCTTTTTGTGTGTGTTGTGCTAATTTTAAAATACTTTTAAACACATGTACCCCATTGTCCCACGTTGTAAATATAAAGTCAGAGAATTGTAATTGTTCATCAAGTTCCTAAGTGGTCACAGCACCCTGTACACAGGATATTTTTGTCCAGTGGACTATTCTCAGTGCAGAAATGACACAGGTGTGTGTGCTTAAGCAGCAATCCTGTGTCTGGTCCACTCATACCAGCACAACACACATTAACACTATTTTCAATTTATTTAATTAGTCAGTTATTTTATTCATCATTTCCATCTCCTCGTTATGATTAAAAATAAGTAACCTCAAGAATATTCAGACACCCAATTTTTTTATACAATTTGCTAATTTTATTTTCCTTTTCTTTACACCTAGAGATACTTATCTTATTTTTACACAGTACTTTATCTGTTTCATTCTGTTTCAACAATTTAGGTATGTCATATTAACACTAATGTCAATATCTTTCTTTTCAATATTATAATTTGCAACATCAATTTGTATCTACCTCCATTTACTGCCTAGAACATCACCAAACAAATGGAACATTTTTAATGTGTAGAGAAAGACAAAAAAGATGACCAGTTGTTATTTGAAAATATATTTAATGACACATAAACATTGTTCTAATACAGTAAATGCAATATTCTCCAAAAATATATTACTCAAATTACTAATGTAAATGTTTTTAAAAAGTCAGGAACAGCTTGGAAGACTATTAACTTAAACAAATCATAGGTTTTCCAGAAAGAAAGAGCAAGAATGAAATTAATTAAAGTGACTCTAGGGTGTGTTTGTGGTGGGGGCAAGGGGGAATTGAGTCCCATCTCAACACGACCATATTTGGTATTCCTATTTCTATGATTCAAAGCTGTTGACAAGAGCTAGAGAGGAACATGTTCATTTTATCTTAATACAAAAATATAGATAATCCAAATTTAACATTTGCCGCAGTAAAATGTTACAAAGTAGTTACTAAATATTGCATATTTTCATCTCTTCCAAAAATAGCAGCATTTAATTTTTAGAGTGGTCTGAAATATGAATTGACAATGACTTGAATACAAAATGTCAGAGTTTAACATATACACAAATGTTCTTGGTGAATGGAACCAATGGATCATTAGAAATGTCATAGCTATTGCTAGCTGTACTGGCCTCACTTTTCAGGAAAGATCACTCAGGACTGCTTCCTCAGAAATAGAGTAAGTCCAGTCTTGGACTAAACTGCTGTCCCCCTGGTGAAACTCTATTAGAGATTCTAATCAGGCTAATTTTAGGCTTATTCTTGTTTGGGAAAACCAGTCTTCAGTATCAGATATGTATCTGTAAGTGGTAACTTGGTTCTACATACCCTCTATTAGAACAGTTAAAGGCAAATAAATAAGAGCATTCATGAGCTAATATATACATAACACTGTACACCAAATATCAAAACTATCTACTAGGAGAGTATGGATTTAATTCCAGTAATATTTCCATCTTGATGGGTTTTACAAACAAAGATTAACATGGAGCTCTAGATTAAACTGATTTCAATGGATAATCTCCATGTAGGGTAATTTAGCCTAAGATTAGCCTTTATCTGTGTCTGCAAAAACAAACACCCAAACACTCAGTGGCACCCACAAGACCTGACCACCATGTTGCGGTATTTCTTCAGAATTACGTTAGAGCTGTCATCAAAGTAGAGCACAGATATAGCGTTCAGCTTGGTGGGGGCACAGCAGGGTTTTGGCACATTCTGAGGGAACATAAGATGGACCTGGGATGGGAAGATCAAGAATAGTTATGCGTTGTCAGAGAAGAATGCAATACCACTGACTAAATAAGTAATTTATGTGACATAATACAACTAGGGATGCAATATTTACTAACACTCTTCTCCCACTCTTCACACACTGATAGCAACACTGCAGGAGAAATGCTAGCACAGGCTTCCAGTATCCGTAGTTTCAGGTGCTGCACATCTTGATGTTATGGTGTGGTATATGGGGTACAAAGATAGTGGGGCCATTCTTCATCAATGGAAACCTCAAGGCCACTGAAACTACGGATACTGGAAGCCTGTGCTAGCATTTGTCCTGCGGAGTTGCTATCAGTGTGTGAAGAGTGGGAGAAGAGGGTTGCATTGACAATCCAACACAATGGGCGGCACTTTGAACACATTTTATAAGTGGTCAGAAACTTGTAAATAACTCACGAAAGAATAAAGTTACATTAAAACCACCACTGTTTTTCTTTTGAAAATCCCAATAAGTTTGATGTGTCACATGACCCTCTTCCCATTGAAAAAACAAAAGTTTGATGCAAAATGGCCGACTTCAAAATGGCCACCATGGTCACCACCCATCTTGAAAAGTTTCCCCCTTCCCATATACTAATGTGCCGCAAACAGGAAGTTAATATCACCAACCATTCCCATTTTATTAAGGCGTAGCCATACAATAAACCCACCCTATATATATATATATTTGGTACTTACCAAAGTCTGGACTATTGCATGATTTGTTGCATTCATATGTGCATTGAGTGGGAAGGAGCATTCTCCATCACAGTAAAATGCTGCATAGCCCTCAGGTGCAATTATCCAGTCCTTCATATAGCATAAGGAGAGAGAGAGAGAGAGAGAGAGAGAGAGAGAGAGAGAGAGAAAGAGAGAGAGAGAGAGAGAGAGAGAGAGAGAGAGAAAGAGAGAGAGAGAGAGAGAGAGAGAGAGAGAGAATACAAAATAGTTAGACAAAATAATCTTCTCTGTGAACATGATTTGAGATATGTTTACTTTTCCTTTGTTTGTTTCTCTGACATTTCCGTACCTGCCATCCTAAGTCTCGGAAGCTGACGTAAAGCTCATGCTTTTTGCAGGCTTGCTTCTGCTCACTGGTGTTTTGATCTAGATTTTTAAAAAAAAGCAACAGCAAAAGCCCCCACCGTCAGTTTTCAAACGCCAGCAAAGTCATTTAATGTTGTTTAGTCTACTTCTGCATGGGTGGGCTTCAGTGTCCAACCCTCATGGGCATTCCCCTTTGTGTTACCAGCTGACGGATGGTCCTCACTTAGCAATGAAATTAGTTAAATCATTTCCCAAAGACCAGATGATCATGCTACCACATCCTATTATATCTTCAAAATTGTGGATGCCACTTAAAATGAATGAACTCCAACTTGGCTGCATTTAGATGTTTCCATTGTGAAAATATAGGCTTACAGTTTGTGTAGTCTGTTTAGATAAGCGTGACATGAATGAGGGAAGCTCTGCACATGAGCCTAAGCTAACCAAGAATGTACTAGAGGAGTATAAAGGATACACCATTTGGATGAAGAAAAGTGGAATTTTCTACAAATACAAAAGATCTTACTAAAGTTCTCTAAAGACTTTATGCTATCTAATCTTTGCAGCAGTGTATCTCCATCTTGTGTAAAATCTTCCCAGAAGAGCAGAAGCTGTTCCTGAGGCAAAAGGGGGACAAACTCCCTAATAATATCATTTATTTCAGAAGAAATGTAGGATGAGATGGTGTTTCTAAAACTGGGTATATTCCTTGTATTTATACTTGTCTAAAACAGTGCTTTGAAAACAGTGCTTAATTTACTTTATTGTATTGTCTATTTTCTGTTAATTCCCGATTCCTGTATAGTTGCTTTGTCACAATTTCAGTTTGTAGAAAGCGCAAAAAAAAAAATTGGAATTAAATAAAATTTTTAAACTGTAAAAAACAATAAGACAAGGCTCTGTTTTGTTAAAAATTATGTACTTGCAAAAGCCAGTGAAATTTATGCTACAGACACAGTGGGATTTATAGCTTAGACATTGGATGTACACAAACTGTACCTGCACTCCAGGGAGCCTGTGAGGTTTTCTGTTGACTTCTGCTTTTGTTTCTGCTGTGGTTCTTCCTCTTGCCCCCAGCGGCCCTGACAGAGCGCAGCAACACTTCACTGGCTTTGAAAAATGCGACAAGAAAAGGCTGCTTGGACTGTGGCCCACTCCTTCCAATGATCCCAGCAGATTTCATGTTGATGCTTCGTCCTGGATATGAACAAAGACAAAACACACTGTTTAAAACTTTGAAGAGAATGTTTTAGGAACAAATTTGTATCTTTTTCAAGCGTAATATAATGTAGTAATTTAATCTTATCTAATGCTCACCCATTTTTACAACAATGCAAGACTTTTGATTTTGTTGTGTGTGGTTTTTTTTTGTAGCATTGTTTTAAAATCCTGTGCCTCTACACACTAAGACATAAAGTATATGTCCAAATGTTAATGAAACATCTTATAATTAGTGAATGTTAATACTGAACACAGAATGTCATCAAGCCCACACAGGAATATTTACGTAACAAGTGTTAAAACTTCATAGAGGAGTACAGCCTGCAGGAAAGGGGAAAAAACTTCATTCTAAAAGTGGATGTCTGAATATATTTGCCCAGATAGTTTTAGCTGAATAAACACATTAGGTAAAGTATATGTTTATCCTGTGAGATAAAATGAGATTCTATATAACGACACTCATGTGTCGTGTGTTACAGTGAGGAATAATTGGGTGTTTTCATGATTTCAGAATATAATTAAGGTTCAGCAAGAAATAAAAAATCTTAAGAAGAATCAAGTCTTAAAAGAAGAGCATCCTTGGGTCAGCAAAACAATAGTCCAACAATAAGAGGAACAGAATTAGTTTTTTCAGAGATAAACAGCAGTTACACTTTTTAGTTTTACTGCAAAAGCCAAAAAATGGCACTTCAAAATCAAACAGCTCCCAGAAGAAATGATTTTATGACTGATTTTACTCTTCTGACAGAAGTACAGACTGTCTGCTTTCTATTGTTTAAACATGTGCACTGGTTTTGAACTGTGCACTGTTTTCAAACTATTATCATATCTGTGCAAAAGAGCACATTTTCAGGTACAGAGAGCAAAAAAAAAACAACAACACTGGATTAAAAAAAACATGAATGTAATTAATACCATTGTGTCCATAAAAAAATATGAAAAATTTTTTTGCTGACAAAATAATTTTGTTGTTGTTGTTGTTGTTGTAGACCTAAAAATTGACTGCCTCTAGCCCTCTACCCACTAAAGCTATTGTCTGCAATTTTCCTTTTCATAACATATTAGTGGTTCTTTGGCACAATAAGATACACAATACACCAAAAGTCTCAAAAGACAATAGGCTTGCAAGATAAATTATGTGTATAACTCCAATTTATTACTGTAATATTTGCTGAACCCCTGGAAAAAATAAGAATACTAAAGGTTTCTCAAATCTTTACAGAAACTGAAAAAATAAATACCTTTAACAATCTGCCACTGGTATTCCAGTATATGGTAATAATTAATTAAAAATCACAAATAACTGCCTATACAAAATATATTAATATGGCTTTAAGAAACAAAATTACCTACATATCCAGTGGGGAAATGTGATAACAACTTGGCATAACAAATTGTTATGCAGAGAGGCTAAGCATGAGGGAGTTCTGCACTGTGTGACGCAGGAAGAAGCACTAAGGTCCAAAGCCTGTTTGATCAATTATTACCAAAAAAAAAAAAGTTCAGATATCATACCTGTGAGCAACAAAAATATAGATTTTATATATTCATCCCAACAATACCTCCCGATCCCTCAACCCCTTCAAAAGTGAAGAGAGGGCCATATTAAGCTATATAAAAAATTATATTTAACTGTTATATATAACTTTTATAAAAAGTTTCAAGAGGCTTTTTTCAGCTATATCAAAGTACACACTGTAATGAGACAACGTTCCTCCAGGACCATGGTGCAACACAGAACATGAGTATAAGCAATGAATGCTAGACTGAGCTTAAACATCCTGAGCTCCTGAGAAGACACTTGAAAATAACAGTTATGACATAATAAATAATGTACAGTGCAGACTCTAGGTAGCCAGTGTAAAATCACATGGTGAACAGGATGAGGAAAATAACCATCCAACAATAAGTGCAGACAGTCTTTCCTCCCATGTCCACCCACATGATAAGGCTATTTGAAACCATGGTGACAATATGAAATACAAATGCAATACAAAACATGCACATGGCTTATGAGAGAGGAGATATGGTTTAAATTTTCTTCAGAATAACATCTGATTTAAGGTTTAATGTTGAGCTACTATGGTCAGATATAGGTTTTAGCCAGTTAAGTTGGAGGAAAGAAAAGAGAAAAGCTTTCTCCATTTTTCAATCAATAACCAGACTGGAGAAATGTATTTCAATGCAAATTTGTATTATTAAAAATAGATTATGTATTCTCATCTTTATTTGTGAGTTAGCAAGTCATTTAAAAAAAACAAAAACATTTTTGTCTTACTGAAATCAGCAAGGATTTCCTGGAAAGAAGACACCTGGATGACAGCATGCTGCCCCAAAACCTGTATATGTCAGTCAACATTAACAGTGCATAAATGTAAAAGTCACTCAATGCTATGTGAACTAAAGTACCCCCACCCCCAACCATCACAGATGCTGGATTTTGAACTGTGCGCTTATAATAAGCTGGATGGTCCCTCTCTTCTTTAGCCCAGATGACGCTGCATCTATGATTTACATAAAGAATTAAAAAAAATGTATTTGTCAGACCGCAGGACATCTTTCCATATTGCCTCAATCTATCTTAAGTTGAATGGGTCCCAGAAAAGGCCCCATGTTTTGGATCCTGTTTATGTGTGTTAATGTAATCCTTGAATTATTTCACTCTTTGCACAGTCTTTCACAGTGTAGTGAAGCCCCCCTCATCAACTCTTTGAGATGCTCTTTTTAAACCTAAACATTTCACTGACCTTTTACCAGTTAACCTCATTTATTTGTTTGTAACATTATGTAAGTTTACTAGTCTTTTATTCACCATCCTAAATTTTCTGGAATGTGTTGCAGCAACACATTTCTTTGAAGTCAAATTTAAAATGGGCAATAAAACTCCATTTGAAATATGTTGAAAAATGCCTTTGTTCTATTTTAAATTAAATAAATAAACATGGTTTAAATGATTTGCACATTATTCATTCTGTTTTTATTTACATTTTGCACACTCTCCCAACTTTTCTGGAAATGGGGTTGTTAATGGAGTATTTCAGTAGGTTTATTCATGTCTGATTAGACCATTTCAGTAATTTTTCTGGTGTGCCCGCTCCCGTTTCAGGAAAGATTCTGGAATCATTTAACTACTATAAAAAGACCAGTAAAAATAACCCTGGGGTAAATTAATCCCATGTGAATAGACATGTGTTTGTGTTTGGGGGGTCTTCAATCATATCCCATGTTAAAGGAGTTTCTTGTGTGTTTTCTCAGGAGTGAAGGTGCTGGAGAAGGCATTTAGAGATGTAACGTATGGTAAAAATCATATGAATCATCCCAGTTGTTGGTGAACCTCTGGTGCTGAATGATGCATCACATGCAAATCCATATGACAATCTAAAGGAGGTTGTTACTCAGAGGAATAAAACTTCTGGCCGCTATAGGTAGGTAAACATTACTGATGTTATGTGGTAAAATTACATTACCTCAGCTCTCCATGTAAAAACATCTTGTCTGAATAGGGCTAATGTGCACACAAAAAGTCCACTAAGGGACTACATTCATTCATTCATTCATTATCTGTAACCGCTTATCCAGTTCAGCCTTGCGGTGGGTCCAGAGCCTACCTGGAATCATTGGGAGCAATCATTGGACTACAAATGATAACTTTTCAAGTGACTTTTGAAACAGGCAGTGTGGTTCACTAACATTATGATGCTTTATGCTTAGAAAATAAGCTCATGTCTTTGCCTTACCATCCATTGTTTCTATGCCAAGCTGAAGGCCCATGTTCTGCTGAGGGTTCAGCACCCAGTGGTTACTGGTAGCTGTGATGTCAAACACCAGCCATCCCCCATCTGAGGCACGGACTTTCTTTGAATCCAGCAAAAATGTCTCAGCATCTCTGAAAAGATCATTGAGAATATAGTTTTGAGCATATGTCTTATTTGCATATGCATATATAAAGATCCATAATTACCTTCTTCATGTGCAATTACAAATGCAAATTCAAAGATTAAGCCTTAAAATGAATGCAGTCTTTCTTTGTTATCTTGGCTTCAAATTTGTACCACTAAATCATGTTCCAAAATATCCTATGGTCCACACACTGTGAGGTTAGAAAAAAGACAATTTAACAGGCCCAGACATGCATAACACACACACACACACACACACACACACAAATTGGCCCTGATCTCATACCACAAACAAAAAATGTTATCAAGTCTTGTATAAATCTTTACTTTAAATATACACATGGCAAATCCAGTATGTATAATCCTTAGCTTACAGCAGATCCTACATGAAATGCTTTATTTTTAATACTTTTATCACCATTTCACAGCTTTTCCTTAACAATTACTGCACATTGCTAAGCAGTTAACACCCGCAGAGTGGAGTATGACCTAAGGTGAGACTTCCAGAACTGGGTGCTGAGCTGAGAAATTCCATTTATCAAAGGAATAAAAGCCACACGGAAAAGGGGGTGAATGTGTGAAGGTTTTAGATCCAGTTTCCTCATAAAAGTAGAGTGGCCTGGTGGTTTTGAGGCCTCGGGTGGTCAAGGTTGTTTCAAATCACCATCGGAGAACCCCTGGAGAACCATATC
The DNA here is from genome assembly GCF_029633855.1 of Hoplias malabaricus. NCBI lineage: Eukaryota > Metazoa > Chordata > Actinopteri > Characiformes > Erythrinidae > Hoplias > Hoplias malabaricus. Next base: position 27,899,566 of record NC_089807.1, read on the forward strand.
TCCACCTCCATCTCTCTATGGCATGCAAGCCAGGGAAGTGCAAGCCACAGCTATGTCCTGCTCAAATATAAGCGAAAACATAGGGCTTGACTGATATATTGTTTGGCCAATAATATCAGTCAGTATTAATGTACTACTGACCTTTATCTGACAATTTTGTTTACTATTCATTCATTCATTGTCTGTAACCGCTTATCCAGTTCATGGTCACAGTGGGTCCGGGCCCTATATACTCAATTTTATTTGAGTCTATTCACATTTTGGAACTTGGTACCTGATACTTGATTTTCCACTAGCATGCCTCTCCCTGAAATGTAAAGGGTGATATTGCAACCACAGGCTTTGGAAACTACAACAATGACAATAGCAGTGCTGCTAGATTGTACACGAGTTTTCAGGCAAAATGTCTTTCAAAATCAGCCAAAATGCATAATTAATGGCCTAATAGCCCATTAATTGCTGATAATAATAATTTCCTAAAATGCTTCATAAAGCAATACAATTTGATTTAAAACTAAATCTGTACAATGTGGTGGGTATTCACCCAATCTGGCAACACTAGGCCACAGCAAGTGTTGTTTATTCATCATGCATTTTTTACTTTGCAAACCCCACTTAGCCATGCACCATTTCAGATATATCTTTTCTGGTTGCACAGTCCAGCTCTCAGTGGAGTCTTTTGTCAGACACCATCATGTCATTTTAAGAGCTGCTGTTGTGGGTCAGATGAAAACAAATGTGATTCCTGCTGTAGCTTGTAGATTTTATAACCAGTTGGTTGTTCTGGATGTCTGGCCAATCAGTGCTCTACAAGATTTACACATCATGGTTTAGTCCCTACTCTACTCACTTATAAACACTAGTGAGCAGGCAGAGCTGGGCTGTATACCTGTCAATCAGTGTGCAACAAAATAGCAAAAACAAAATTGAGGGCTGTGTAATTTAGGCACAGCACAAACATTTAGCACTCCTGTGGCTAGCAACATTAGGCTAGTGCATGTGCACTCTCGCTAATGACCCCCCGGAACGTTTTTGCATCCTAACCAACAGCTTTGAGAGACATGGCAAAAGAGATCTGTTCTCTCTCTCTCTCTCTCTCTCTCTCTCTCTCTCTCTCTCTCTCTCTCTCGCTCGCTCCTGAATTTTCCATCAGGCTGCTGCAGATCTTTAAGTAGTTTCTTCATTTAAACATCTTTGGTAGTACAAATTTGCCTATTTTATTCCTTCATTTATTGTCATTTTGTGCGCAAACTGTACAACACTTAAAGCCTTCATTATGAAGTGTATTTTTGGCACAAGAATAAGTGGCAAACCTATATATAAGTGGCAAACCTATATAAGATCCCAGTCATGCCGTAAACAAACAATACATAATAATTGTAAATTTAAAAAAAATTATGCAATGCAAATTTTTGGCCATACCAAAAGCCCTATGAGCTACAAAAGTCCCAGATTTCCATGTACCAGGTGCCATGATTTCCTCATGGAAAATCCAAAAAGAAAGCCAAGATGTGCAAAGTGAAGTAAAGTCTGTACCATGTAGTGGAAAAGCACTATAGACTAGAGAGTTTCTGCTTCTAGAGTTTGAGAAATCTATCCCTTGAGGACCAACATTTGTGTTTGAAAATTTACAGTATGAATCACTATTTAAATAAAATCTGTTGGTTTAATTTTGACACTATAAAATATGTATTAACTGAATTTTAGCCCCTTAACATCAGTATTGTGTTTTCATCGAAACCTTCCTAATGGTCAATGCCCTGTCCTAGATAAGCCTCTTCCTGTGGCTTATAACTGCAGCAGAGGCAGGTGGGATTGAGGGATTGAAGGGAATGGTCTTCCTCCCCTGGAGGCCTCTATTAGCAGCAGATGGTCCTGCTTGGATGTGAGTGGCCTGACAAAGACTGGCAGGAGCGATAACTGATGGGCTTCTGAAACTTCGTAAGTAGAGGGAACTTGCAAATGACCTGTTAATGGTAAAGCCTTATCCTTGGACTTTATCAGGGAGTGTGAACCCTGCGAGTGAGGAGGAACAGGGTTGGAATGGAAGGGGAAGTGATGCAAGGGGGTGACACATTCTCACATTGTGCACATGGCCTAGAACAAAGACAGTCCTCAGTTCTGCCAAGGCCTTGGATGAGTGCAGGTTGATAGATTAGATACAGCAGAAGCCCAGCTGACTAACCCCCGGTTTACAGCTTATGCAGTTTCAGGAACATTCAAAGATTCAACTTTGAATTAACAGCTGCACACACTGTAGCAGAGAAAAAAGTCAGTAAACTTTTAAAAATGAAAGATTCAAAATGGTTTCTATGGCACATTGCCAGTCCTGCAGTTTGTAAGCACTAATTGTTAAAGGCTTTGTGCATGATTTTAATGAAAATAATTTTTATAAAATTCAGAACGTTTACTCACAATTTGTTGCTCTTCATTGGTTTTGCATGCTTAAAAAGGTCTAATGTGTTTACAAAGCCCCAGTGTCGGTAAATGAGTTAAAAAAAAAAAAAAGGAAATGCTAGGATTTCTCTCTTTGATCACGGCACAGAAAACACATCAGTGGTTTTATAGACCGCAAGCAATGAAAAGCACAAATCAAGATGAGGATATTGCTCTATTCCTACTCCATAATTGGGTAATATGGACTTACTTTTGTTGTTTCTAATTATTTAAGTTGGAATTTATGCCAAATTCGGGAGATTGTTAACTGCATGTACGTAAAATTAGAATGTGCTATAGAACTAAAGAAATCAAGTAACATATGAGGTACTGTGGTAATTCAGACATTGAATAAAAACTCACAAACAAGTTCATATTCAGCCACATACCAACAACATTTATTTTTTCCTCAAACATACTGTGCCACTTTAAAATACACTGAGCTTTACACTACTTATCTTTGTTGCTTTTCTATTAATCAAATTTGGTACCTGGTACTTGGAACCAAGTGCTTTTCTAGTACCTGCTTACTCATGGTTCCAAGTGAGCTGAGTAGGAACAAATCGTGATGTGTAAAGTAGACTAAATCCATAAAATCTCCAAGCTACAGGATATATATATATATATATATATATTACCCAACTCACAATTATGCTGTGGTCTTTTGTAGTGATTCAAACACTCCTTAGATTGGTGGCCAATTAATGACTCCAGCAGGAGTTGGATGATGCAACAAGGAACTAACTAACTAAATACATAATTAAATAAATAAATAAACAATCTATACTGTTCTGTCTGAACTGAAGTGCAGAGCTGTGTTCCCAAAAAATTCAACAACTATAAGCAAACACACGACAATGTCCCAACCAACAAGTAATATGTACATAACCCATACATACTCGTGAACTAGCCATTTCACTTTAAAGCACTGAATGAATTTTATTTATCCACAAATCATGGCAAAAACTGGAAATTCCCTTCTACTAATATGGACTAGTCAATAATTGCCATCACAGCCAGTAATTTTAAAACCCAGGATCAGGAATTGGATTAAGGAATTCTAAATTGAATGTTCTTTAACCCTTACATTCCTAGGCTTTTTAACATCCCATGTTTATTACTGTTATCCTAAAGTGTACTATCCAGTTACTGCATGGACTACTTTGCAAACACAAATATGTAAGAACAGTGGTTCTCAATCACCCCAGATGGATCCCATTATTGGTTTATCCCTATGTGTTGCCGGTTAGGTTAGTGCAAAAATATCTGCGCCATCTGGGGCTCATCTGGGGACCCTTTTGAGAACCACTGTCATAGAAGAGTTATTATTAGGTTAAAAATGCTGGCAGGTCCTGGCCATTTAAGGAGATGTTAATGGACCATGTTTTTAAATGAGATGTGCAGTTTGAAGAACCTCTTTAATGCTTAATAGACCTGTACAAAATGTAATGTACATGTCTTGGGATTAAGGTAAGAAACATATAGGGATCTTTAATTTATAAATGTCCATTAAATACATTTTAAATAACCTGGATCAGGTAAATAACACATGTAGACGATGACCAAACATGCCATTTTAAATCTAAAATCAAAGTTTTAATAAGTTGTTTGTCCACTTTTGCTGCACTGACAACTTCCGAATAAGCCTTACACTATATGTTTATTGAATTCTGTGAGCATTTGATGAAGTTCCACAAGAACATTAGTAAAATGAGGTATCAATGCTGTATGATTAGTCTACAAGGAGATCCATCATTCCAGGAACACAGTTCTACTGCTCCACAACCCAACACAACACAACAGTGTGGGGCTTGACTACATTCCAAACACTTCTGGTATTTAGCATGGTGACATTTTCCTGGCTTATTTCATGCTTTTCTAATGAGATGATACAAGGAGTGTGTGTGTTTGTGTGCGCACAGCTGAACATCTGTGTAATTCAAGGTAGCCAAATTCTCTAATTAAAGGGGTGTCTGCAAACACCCTTGTTACACTTTTAATGAAAGGCTTGTCTTCATTTCAAAATTTCATTTCATTTTTACTTCAAAGGCCCATAATGCCACAGTCAGCTGAGTTTTTCCACTGGATTAAAGTCAGAGAATGTATCCTATTACATTAACACAGTTACATTTCATACTTTTATGAAAACAAGGAGACATAGTGAGGAGTGTTATCTGTGAAGGTTATGAAATATGCTTTGTTTGTGAAATATATGCAGATAAAAGTGCCACCTGCCACTTTGGTATTTGGAAGTTTTCCAGCACTAAATAAAACAAGTGATTATAAATGTGTGCCAATAAGACTGGTAAGAAAACAACTTAACTTTATTGGGAAAATAACTTTAAAACTAGTGTAAGATTTCCTATTTTCCTATATTCCTATTGCTTAATAAATGTAAACTTTTTATAATACTTATGAAATGAATTAATTATAATTTAATTATATTATATTTAATTTAAGGGCAGCATGGTGGAACAGCAGGTAGTGTCACAGTCTCACAGCCCCAGGGACCTGAAGGTTGTGGGTTCAAGCCTGTGAGGAGTTTGATGTGTTCTCCCCATGTCCGCGTGGGTTTCCTCCGGGTGCTCCGGTTTCCTCCCGCAGTCCAAAAAAACCACACATTAGTAGGTGGATTGGCAACTCAAAAGTGTCCATAGGTGTGAGTGTGAGTGAATGTGTGTCGCCCTGTGAAGGACTGGCGCCCCCTCCAGGGTGTGTTCCTGCCTTGCTCCCAATGATTCCAGGTAGGCTCCGGACCTACTGCGACCCTGAACTGGCGGTTACAGATAATGAATGAATGAATATTTAATTTAATTACATTTATATTAATGTAAATGTAGTCTTTACATTATTTTCATGTGTTATGAAGCCTAAAAAAAGGTCATGTACACGTATTTTGTAAAGGGTTTTTCATGTAACTATACCTACTTATAAGTAGTGCTGCAGGCCTATGCTATAGATTATAGGTTATTATGTATTCATAAGAAGTTTAACTCATTGTAAAAAAAACTGTGAAATTAACAGCAAGACCCATGCTATAAACCTACTTTAGAAATATTATATTCAAACTGCTTAAAAGGTTTATCAAAGGTAATTTCTGAGTTAGCTGTTCAGCTGTTCTTTCTTGGTGAAGCAGTATATTAACTGCCACGTGTGGCTTAAGACCATTGTCAGTATTTCAATAGTGACAAATTACACTCTTAAAACTTCCTGAGACACACTGTTTAATCAGCACTTGAGGAGACTCCAGACAGACTCCAGACACTCTAGTATAAACAGGATGTCCTTTTATTTTCTGCCTGATTGCCCATCCAAACTGTTTTACAGAGCAGCCGTGGCTTTTTAAAAAGAGCGTTTTAAAACATCCACTGGAGCCATAGGGGAAACTAAGAATGTCACTCAGTGTCAAAGTCGACCCTCATACATGAACTAATGTTCGGGGGAAGACAAACTTTGGCAGCTTCTATGTTCACTTACAAGTTTAAAATCCATATACATCACATATTGTTGCTGCCAGAAACCAAAAAGGTGTTCCTTTATGTGAGGTTTATGCTCTATAAACTGCTGCATGATGTAATTGATATGCAATATAAATCTTATTTTCCCATAAGAAAAACGTTAAAGGGGTAGATGACTTCCTCACATCACATACAAAGGATTGTTACTATATGTTTTCATGGGAAAACATTCAAAACAGAATATATATATATATATATATATATATATATATATATATATATATTATTATTATTCATATATACATGCAATAAAAAAAGCTTTAGCAAAATATGACAATAACGTTGCTCTGACGGATGTGTTACATCATGCAGGACTGGATTGTGACTCACAGACACCCTGGAGCTGGGTGACAGTGGCACTGTCTGCTGCACCACCATGCTGCCCTCACATACAGTATTTTAAGTTTATTTTGTTTCCCAGTATGTTACACTCATCATATACACTGTAAACTTGCTGCAAACGTAGCTATGTGAAAAATGTTATTGATGGATGTGTATATCTTCTCAGTTAGGAAAGCAGCATATCATATCATTGGACCAGTGGTGTCCAAACTTTTGCACAGAGCTTTACCGCAAAGTGGATCTCCACAGCACGTAAACAAGAACCAAAGCATATTCAATATTTATTTAATCCTTTTAAGCTTCAAGGGCATCAACTTGATGGTCATTCACTACTGAAATCCATAAATAAAGAAATACAGCAATAAATACTTTTCCAAATCCATCACTTCAACTCATCCAAAACATTTCAAAATATTTGGAGTTCAATTTGTTTTTCACTGACGTCAGCATCAAGAGCATTAATAAGCAAAAGCATACATTTATGAATAATATCTGCATGCATGAACCCGAGTTCACTCCAAACAGAAACACTTCTAACTTTAACACTTCTGCTGTAACTCAACCGTGTGGTCTGTGAACCACTAAGAAAACTTTAGGTGAAATGTAACATGAATCAAACTGTAAGGCCATCATGCTCTATGGCATGCATTGGCTTGAGGGGCATAAAGCTACGGTGCAGTGTATGGCATAGAGTATGGCATAGGGTACGTTGTAGGATATACAGCAACACGTTACCTAGGCCACAACACAGAAGCATAAATCATCCCTTAATTCAATCCCTTACATTAATTTAATCACCTAGACTTGAAAAGGAATTTTGCATGAGCAGGTGTCCAGAAATATTTGGCTGAAAGCATACGCTGCTGTATGAAAATATTAATTTAATAATTTCTTAAAGCTGTGGTTTCCTATTAATTAATGCTGATGAATGCAAAGCCCACCTTTTGTAGATAAGAATATTTTTGCTTTTTATGGAACAAAACGAAATAAAACTGATGCACCATTTTCCAGTGGAATTATTTCAAGTAATATGTATTTTGTACATACACACACACATACACACTCTTTGGGAACCACTGTAGTAAAGGCTATAGCTCTTGTCACTCACCTGTTTGGGTATTCCTTGATAACTTGGTATATGGAAACTATGAGCGTGACATTTTCATATTTGCCGTGACAGTGATCTTTAAAGATGCGAAACTCTGCCGCTGTCACTGCTTCTCCCTCGGGAATCTGAGTCAGGTCGAAGCGGAACTCTTTATAATGTCTCCTCTGGTGGGAAAAATCCCGGTCCCGCTCCACTGCAAGAAAACACACGGAATGCATTAGTAAAAAAAAAGAAACAAAAGCACTGGTTCTATCATCTGGAGATCACAAGTTTGATGCTCGGTGATGCCTGAGGCACATCAGGTTGGTAGTCCTAAAGAGTTGCTTTCGCTCTCTTTGAGTGGGTAGGATGACCCTCCTTCTTCCAAATCGCTCAGCACAGTGCAAGCTTTATGTGTACATTTGTTAGCTGAGTATTTGGTGCTCTCCTCCAAGCATGCTGAGCTGTAGCATGATACTGTGTTAGCAGCAGTCCAAAAAGGGGATGCATGTACTCCCTGCATCCTCCCAGTTTGGTCACAATGCGTGACAAGGAGAGACCTAGCTAGCAGGTGGAATTGGTAGGCAGTAAATTGATTTCAAAATTTGAGTAGAAAAAAACTCAAAACAGCTATAATAATAATAATAATAATAATAATAATAATAATAATAATAATAATAATAATAAAGGATTGATACATTATTTCACACTCTCCAGTTTTTTCTTTTTTTTTGGTGGGGGTGTGGGGTGTTCTCTTAGCTGTGCTGTCTAAGCAGTCTCTGCTGGAGGAGCGTGAGATATGCCTCGCACATGTAACGTGTCAACAGTTGCTTTCTTGCTTGGAAACAGCCATCGATCACGGTTCCTCAGCGTTCCCTTCCCAAGCCAAACATTTAGACGACCAAAAAAAGCAATATCCAGTTCATTAAATCGGTCAAGTGAGCAGAAGTAGCCTTCTCAGGACAGGCCCTCCACTGTGAGCCTTCACTATTCTTTCACGGTGATGAATGGGCTGCCGTTAAACAAAACAGGCCTTCGCTAATGACACTCTGCCCTTCAGCGTGGCCAAGTCCACAAGATAAAGCTTTTGTTCTCCTGACAACATGCACATATTTCACATACTTTACACTTGTGTGTCTTTACGTCCCGTGATTCAAAAAATTCATGGAGACTGTAAAGTGGACGACACCAGGGAAAACAGCATGTATGTATTGGAGTTTGCTTTGGTTAGCAGCAGAGAGTGCACCCTGGCAAGAAGTTACAGGGCTTTGGTTGAGGTCTCCGCTGGGTCCACCACACACCAAAAAACAAAAGGCTGCTCATTCCTTTAGTTCCTTTTCCATGTTCGCTTTTATTGGCTTGATTAAGGTTACTTAAAATGCAATAATGTCTCAGTCTCCGTTCCCCATCCCTGGTAAAGTCACAATACACCATCTTTACAATTGTTACTATCAAAATTAACAGCCCTAATTGGACTAATTGGCCATTTTTTAACAGTAAATGTCTCTTAACATGCATTCATTTTATATACATTTGTGAACTAAGATATGTATTAAACACAACTTCAATGAATAAGTTCATTAACAGAACTGGCACAAGTACTAGTGAGTTATTTCATTACTTATTATAATAAGTAAAAATAGTTCTAACTCACATTTAATACATTACCAGTGAATCATTGAAATAAACATGCTCAATGAACAGTAAACTGTAGATAATGAATAACTATTTGTTAACATATAATTAATGAATATTTGGCGAGCCTTATTAAATGTGCTACCATTCATAACACAAGATTCTTTCTGAAACATGACATTGTGTTGTTCATGCCATAAGAAACACCTGTTGATTTTGTCAGATCGGAAGCAAAAATTAAGTTTTATTTTCTCCTATCTTTAAAACATGAATGTTTTAGGTGCTGTTTAACATGAAATTTTGGTGATCTGTCATTATATGAATATATTCTCAAACATATATTCCTTGGAAACAAATGTTGCTCTTTACAAACACAAACACACACACGAAATTTAAAAAAAGGAAAAAAGGAAAAAGGCAAAAGCACTATATATAGTCCTAAAACAGCCTATCAAGTTATCCCTGATTTATATGAAACATTTCACAAAACAAAAATATTCCTATAAGTCTACATCATATTTGTCTAACAGTTATACACTACAGTGATAAGCTCTGTCCCACTTAGTGCTCCTTTAAAAGAATGCATGCAGCCCTCCTATCAAAATAACGGAAATAACGGAGGGTAAAGAGTGCCTGTGCAGCAGTGGGGTGAGTTTGTGCCATGGTGCCAGTGAAATAAGGCAGCCCCGTCTCTTTTCTCTGATAATTTATCTACAGTGAAAGTCTGTGGTTACTTAACAGGAAGAGGTCAGGGGTCAGGCTCGAGTTTTAGCAGCTGGTCAGACTCAGCTCCAGCCTGGTCTGCTAATTAACAACAGAGAAGGGTGAGTGGGGTGTTAGACGGGCTGTCAAGTCATAGAAGCACTTAATTTATTCATACAAAACATTACATATTTTGAGTGGAAGCAGTGACATTCACACACATGTAAAAAGACTGCACTGGGTATATATATATATATATATATATATATATATATATATATATATACAAATGGGCAGCTCAATTTTATGGTAAGATTTCAAAGCATAAGATTCCCCTTTTATTTTATAATTAACGTAAAATGTTAGAAAAACCCACTGTACATATTACAAAAACATTTATAACAATAACTTGTATCTACAGTCATTGTCCATTTTATCAGCTCCACTGACCATACAGGACTTGCATGCATTTTTATCCCCATTTCATCCTGCTTTTCAATGGTCCAGATGTAGCTATGACACAATGGCCACAAAGCAGATATGATTTAGGTGCTTGATCATTTTCATAGCTGCAGTACGTGTTGTACCGATAAGAGTGGATCTGACACAGCAGTGCTGATGGACGGAGAATAGTTCAACCAAAAATATCCAACCACAAGTGTCCTGTGAGCGGCATCCTGTGTCCACTGATGAAGGACTAGAGGATGACCAACACAAACTGTGCAGCAAAAAGTGAGCTACTGTCTCTGACAAATTGGACCAACAATAGTAGACAGTGATACCTACTGTGTGAGGGTCCTGACCAGGAAAGATCAGGGTGAAAGGAAGTATAAAGTATGCAGAGTAACAGATTAACTACATTATGTAACTGTAGAACTACAAAGTGCTCCTGTATGGTCAGTAAAGCTGATAAAATGGACAATTTAGATGCAAGGTGTGCCTTATTGTACCTAATAAAGTGGCCTGTGAGGGTACAGAGGGTACCCTTTTCATTGTAATGCCTTTTAAATGGATGATGTGTGCATAATTATAAAATGCCTATAATACATGTTGAGAATTATAAATATATTATAAATGTATAAAATGCCTTATAGTGATTATAGTCACTATAATAATAATAATAATAATATTGTATATTATTAAACAAGTGCTTTAATTAATAACTAAATTACTTTACTTGAAGTGTCCAATGATATAAACGTTTACATATACAGGCTTTATAGAAACTGTTACCAAAAAGTTTAATGATCATTCACACACACACACACACACACACACACACACACCATTAGTGCCAACCATTCGCTTCTGTACATTTTATTTAGAAGCTAGAAACACAGAGCAATGTGGGAACAGATTTTTCTCTTTGCCTTGCTCTCAATTAAGAGACTCGTTCTTTTAAAGCGGACTGTGTACATGCCCTGATGTTTCTGAGTGAAAACATATGTGGCTTGGTCATGGGGATGGATTTCCCTATGGGCCACCTTAACTAAAACTCTGCAAGCTCCAGCCAATGTTTCAATCCTACTTTCTTGGCTCTCGTGTCAACAGAACTCTGTTGATGTTTTTCCCTCCCATTTAACAACTATTACCTACAATAACTTCCAAATTAAAAAAAAAGAGGACACAGGCCTAGAAACATAGTCTGAAGTCTGGTGAAAGTGAATATAATGCACAGCTGTAGACAAACAATCAGTGAGTTACAGAAACAAGAAGAAGGCCCCCAGTTTTAGTGGCTCAGTGGTGTTGACCTAATGCAGACTTGGCCTTCTACACCATCTGCCCACTCTACAGCAACAGGAAATAATTACTGCCAATTATCTGCGGCTCACACAGTGGTTAGATAGGTTTGTGTGAACTGCTGGGTCAGAAGGGGCAGTGCTACTGAAGCATTACAGGGTTAATCACGCTTATCACACAGACTTTCCTTAAAAAAACACGCAACCTTCCATAAAACTATGCCAGCTGAAAAGACTGTACTGTCCACAAAGATTGAGATATTAACCAGGTGTGTGTGTGTGTGTGTGTGTTGCATTGAAGTAAGAGTGGGGTATGAGCTTCAAAGTACTACATATTTTGGTTGAATATCAATGATAGTGAGTTCTAACCATTAAACTTTGTTACACTTGAAACGCGTGGAGTACATACTAGATCTTTTTGGGACATTTGTTCCAGGACAGTGTAACTAATTATTTTGGTTATACACAGATGTAACATATTATGCCAGTCCAATAGAGCGTCACATAGGGCCCAGTTCACTCTCTTCTTGAAAGCAACCACAACATTGCCAGCTCTTCACAGGAGTCATCAGGTAGGCACCTATCGCCATCTGTGCTACTGAATTAAGCCCACAATACCCACAACAGAAGATTCAGCAGTTAAGTCTGGCCCAGACAAACCTCCCTCCAAGCTATCTTTATGGACCAATCATACTCTTATATGTAGAGCCACATTGGCCACATTGGAGAGTGAGCCTGTTCTTCACAGGGCAACACAGACAGTCATTCACACACTCACACCTACGGACACTTTTGAGTCACCAATCCACCTACCAAAGTGTGTTTTTGGACTGTGGGAGGAAATCGGAGCACCTGGAGGAAACCCATGTGGACAAAGGGATAACACACCAAACTCCTCACAGTCGAACCCACAACCTCCAGGTCCCTGGAGATCAGTTTCAATGTTATACAAAACGATCATTCAATGATACAACAACTTCAAGATGCAGTTTAATCTGAGCGAGAGCGGGGTACAACATTATATATATATATATATATATATATATATATATATATATATATATATATATATATATATATATATATATATAACGCGAGAGAGAGAGGGGACTGTAAACTAGAAATGTTTAGATAAAAAAACCCATAAAATATATATTGTAAAAAAACAGCAGCTGTGTTTGCCAGAATTTCACTGTAGTATATATATTATTTTATATATTCTTTTTGGCAATCATGAATTTTACAGCCAAGAACTGTCTTTACAGTACATTTATTTTAAACAAACAGATATACACTGTAAAAACCCATAGTATTTATATACAAAAAACAAGAAACATTGTTTTGCCATAAAAATTAGCATGTAAATAGTGTGACAAATGAAAGAATGGAGACTGAGATATTAAAAGGAGGAATTGTCAAATGGGCAAAGGAATGTTCAGTATCTGGGTGCCACAATTCAGCACAGGCTGATGATAAACTTTCCTGATGAACACACATCTTGTTAGACATCAGCACTAAACATGCACAAAATAATCGCCCCAAAGCCAAAAAGCATGAAAAAAAGACAAATTCTGAAAATGACAGAAAATATGGAGCTGGTAGGCATGCTGGGAGCTCTCCCATGAGTCTCAGCTACTCCCAATCCTTGGCCACTTGCACTGCCCATAATGTTTTCTGTATTTAACAATGACAAAATAAATTTTTTACAAAAAAAAAAAAAAAGCAAAAATGAGAAGTGTTTTCCATTATATAAATATTATGGAATATTTTTGTTATAAACACAGTGCAAGTGTTTTAACTTTTAAATAATATATTTTTTACAGTAAAGATATGTAAAAATTTGTGTTTTGGCTAATAAAAATATTTACATTATTTCACTGTAACAGAAACTGTATTCAACCTATTTAGAGTAATTTTTGAGTTAAGTGCGAGATACAAACAAAATGGGTAGTCATTTAGCATAGGATAACCATATTTAAATATTGCCTAACTGATTTGCTCGTCTGCCTTCGCATGCATATGAACTTCATATGTCATTCCATTCTTAATCCATAGGGTTTAATATGATGTCAGCCCACACTTTGCAGCTCTAATAGCAGCTCTATGGGAATTGTTGACCATTCTTCCAGGCCTGGCTCATAGTTTTCACTCTACTTCATTCCAAAGGTGTTCTATTGAGTTGAGGTCAGGCCTCGGTGCAGGCAAGTCAAGTTCTTCCACACCACAACTCCAGGCCCAGTTCTAGACTGCTTTGGTTGGGGGGCAGTAAAATATAATGCGTTGGCAAGTGTTTAGTCTCATTTAGAAAGCTAGAACTGTATTGTAAGTTTGATTTGAGCAGGGATGCCAGTTCAATTTAGGGACTGCAAACTGTGAAGGACACATTTATAGGTTGATAAGCACTGCGATTATTCTGTCCCATTTCTAAAACTCCTTCGCATGTGGCCAACAAATGTGTCCAGAATAGGCTGAATTTTGGAATGTTGAATCAGAACAAGCAAGAAAAACTATATTCATAAACAATTGCAATAAAAACATTTCCCAGTTTCTTTTACTTTGGCCATGATTTATTTACTTTTAAATGATCTTTCCTGTGTATGTGTATCAGAAAGTTTGTTCAAGTCTACACAGACAGACAAGCTCCATGTGTGTATGTGTTTCTTTTATCTGTCTCTCTCTCTCTCCCTGCTGTGCTGACTGGATGTGTGCGCAGCTGACATCACCCGCACAGCTCACTGGGACTTGTAGTTCTCGGCTCTGCTTCTTGGCTCTGAGGAGACCGTTAATTTTTCATTCATTCATTTGTTCATTGTCTGTAGCCGCTTATCCAGTTCAGGGTCACGGTGGGTCCGGAACCTACTCGGAATCATTGGGCAAAAGGCAGAAACACACCCTGGAGGGAGCACCAGTCCTTCACAGGGCGACACACACACACATTCACTCACGCACTCACACCTACGGACGCTATTGAGTCTCCAATCCACCTACCAAAAGTGTTTTTGGACTGTAGGAGGAAACAGGAGCACCCGGAGGAATCCACGTGGATATGGAGAGAACACACCAAACTCCTCACAGACAGTCACCCAGAGCGGGACTTGAACCCACAACCTCCAGGTCCCTGGAGCTGTTTGACTATGACACTACCTGCTGCACCATCGTGCCGCCCTTCTGTTAATTTTCCGTAAAAGAAAAAAAAAGTATGATGCAGCACTATGTTTAGTAATGCTGTACTTCAAGCACATTCAACTTGAAATAAACAATGAATCAACACATTTAAACCTTAAATTCATATATTAGCGCTTTTAGCCACAATGCTACCCCAGGCAGACCCTTAGGCCTGCTAGCACCAAGCTTACAACTGAACCAAATATTTTGTCAATATATAAATAGAATATACTTCATATACCTCTAATGCTCTGGGTTTTTTTCTCTTTCTCTTGCTTGTAAACATTTTGAATGTCTTTGAACATTAACATTTCCACATAAACATTTCTTTAGCTAGCACTCTCTAATTTCACCTGAGTTTTCTTTACCACACACAATGTCAGAGTTATATGATTCAGGGTAAAAAAACTCGAAAGAATATGGCAACATAATACACTCATTAGACTGTCTGGACAGTTTAACAGCTTTCTAAACAGAAAGGATCCTAATAAAAGCAGAGATTCAACACGAACTCTTGAGACAGCACACAGTGAGAGGGAAAGAGGGATAAACTGTGTTTCATGCGCTTTAGAAACAGGCTCAGAAATAGGGTGCTTAGTTGAACAGGGGTTACATGTGATACGTTTTCTTATCATTATAAGTTCATTAAAAATGTAAAAAGAATATTCATGAATTTAAAAATGTGAAAAATACAGAAATAAGCAAAGGAAAATATATATTTTTTGTTTGGTTGAGCTGGCTTTGAGTCTGGGTGGGCAATGAGAGGCTGGCCCAAATTCACTCATCAATGTCTTTCTGGACCTTGCTTTGTGCACTGGGGCACAGACATGATGGAGCAGGAAGGAGCCATCCCCAAACTGTTACCACAAATTTGGGAAAATGAAATTGCCCAAAATTGCTTGGTATGCTGAAGCATTAAGAGTTCCTTACACTGGATCTAAAGGGCAGAGCCCAACTTCTGAAAAACAACCCCACCATAATCCCCTCTTCACCAAACTTTACACTTGGCACAATGCAGTCAGACAAGTGCCATTCTCCTGGCAACTGCCAAACCCAGACTCGTCCATCAGATTGCCAGAAGAAGGAGTGTGATTCATCACTCAAGAGAATGCAAATCTAATGATCTAGAGTCTAGTGGCAGCATGCTTTTCACTGCTGCATCCGACACTTTGCATTGCGCTTGGTGATATGAGGCTTGGGTGCAGATGCTTGGCCATGGAAACCCATTCCATAAAGCTCTCTATGCACGGTTCCTGAGCTAATCTGAAGGCCACATGAGGTTTGGAGGTCTGTAGTGATTGACTCTGCAGAAAGTTGCTGACCTCTGCACACTATGCAGCTTAGCATTCGCTGACTCCACTCAATTTTTTACGTGGCCTATCACTATCATGAGTTGCTGTCATTTCCAATCACTTCCACTTTGTTATAATAATATTGACAGGAAATTTCACAACTTTTTGTTGCAAATGTGGCATCCTATCATGGTACCATACTGGATTTCACTGAGCTCCTGAGAGTGACCCATTCTTTCAAAAAAGGTTGCAACGCATTCTGCATGCCTAGGGGTTTGGTTTTATACACCTGTAGCCATGGAAGTGATTGGAACACCTGAATTTAATTATTTAAATTTGTGAGTTAATACTTTTGCTTTGCTTCATCATAATTTGCATTTATTGTACATTCACTAAGTGAGCCTCCAATCACTTGTGGTGCTGTTTCATTGCATACAATCAATGTTATTTACCCAAGAAGAGCTATAAAGATGTTATTTAGTGATAGTATTTAAAACACAAAAAACTGAATTTCTAACTTTCTGGATGCTGCATTTACATTTTCAGGATACCTTTAGAGTTAGGGTTATGCTTATGCATTTGGTTAGGCTTAGGCAAAGTTTTAAGTCTGCTTTTTCACTCAGGGTTTAGAAATTCCAGAAATGGTATTTGAGTAAAACGTACATTTTCACCAAGATACCAGGTTGGGTTTGGGAGTAATGTATGCAGGCTTAATTCATATCACAATCCATTACAATTTTAGGTGGCATAGAAGTATGTTACTAGTATATAGTATAAGAAGTAGTAGTTTACTTTTAGAATAGATGAAGTACAAAATAAATATTTTCTAAATTAGTTCTGTACTCAAAGTTAACTACTCTTACACCTAATTACTTATATTTAAAGTAGATTTTATAAAATAAGACATGGACCAATTTAGTCCTGAGAAGTACTGAAATAGTACACTTACAAGTAACCTACCACTTCTTTAATATAAGTATATTTATTACAACACTGAATCTCAGCTGTAAAACAAGGAATGATGCTTACTTTGGCTTTGATAAGTCTAATTACAAAAGGTATTTGTGTACCTAAAGTTCTAGATCAATTTTGCTTGGTAACTTGATGGTAAGTTTTAAGAGACTTGGATCAAATTATACTTTTACAAAAAGTGTTGCCAATGGCATCAATGTATGTATAATGTATAATGGCAAGAATTTAGCTAAAATGTTTAAGGATGGCTCTGGAAATCTGTCATTAGTAAACTTTTTCTGCTCGTCTGTGTGCTGTGCGTGCTCGCTCACACGTACCAGTATTCTCTGTGTAACTGAATATGGGTGGACACCATGGAAGTGTTACTATTAAAAGGGAATCTTTTTTATTCCAAACAAATGATCTGATATAATAACCCTCTTTAGCGGCCGTTTTCTGTTTCCTCTCTAACCTACAATTGCCTCCACGTTTCCAGAGACCATATATACCGCTCGTTTCACTCACTTTACAGAGATCTCAAGGATACACTGGGCTATATTTTCTTCAGGAACATGCTGTAAAAAAAGACACTTGACAAAAATAGAAGATCACCTGCTGTTTTAGCACTCAGAATGTTAGCAAAGGTCACTTTTGGAATATAAATACAGGACCATTGGACCAAATGTACAATATTTGCCTAATTCTGTGGTTCAGATGTAAACAAATAAATTCTGAATGGTTTGATTGTGGAAAGTGTACTGTGGAGATACACTTTTGTTTTGGAAATTTTCACCGGTACTGAAAGGAACCAGATGTTTGAAAAAAAAAACAGAATTAAATAAATAAATCCTTTAAAATCCCCTTTCACGGGAAGTTATTATATTAAATTGTTTATAAATGTGCTTTCAGATATTTAAAACAATTTTAAAAAGATCTTTGCTTAAAACCAATTATACAAAATACCTCAGAAAACACTTGTCATTTTGGATAGAAAGTATAAAAAGCTATATTTGAAATGTGGATATCATTACCCCTGTTTCCTGTCACCACGGTCAAATAAAATTTATGTTTTTCTACTGTACACCAACAATTTCACATACAACTCAGACCATACTCACATCAACCAACTTTGTTTATATTACAAATAAAATATTATACAAAATTCTAGAAAAATTAAGAATTTCCCTTCAAGCAGGTTTATTAATTACGGTTTGAAGTGAACTTTTGAATCAGAGGAAAGTTTCTTAGTTTGGATTCTTATAATCTGGAGATTTGATTAAAATATCTTCTCTTTGGAAACAGCCTGGAAGATTAATATTGCATTTTAGTGGTATATTTAAAACCAAGTCATTGCTATATGGAACAGTGTGGAAAAGTTTTTTCATGTCTAAATCCCGTTTCATTATTTAAATATAGATAATCAATAATTATCATCAAAAATAAAAATAATAATATGGCAGTGTGATCACAGGCAAACAACTGAACAAAAGATATCACTTATTTTATAATTTGTGTACATATTGTGACAAAATGTTTTTACAGATCCCTGCTTTCTCTAAATGATATTTTACTTATTGTCAGATGTCAGGAAAGAGTTCCCTGTTTTACTCTGCTATGTTTCAGACATTTACATTTAGTGCCTGAATTATATTTTAGATTTCAAATTGATTTTTTAAATTATTATTATTATTATTATTATTATTATTATTATTATTATTATTATTATTATTTTACAGCAAGTAATCCAAAACGTATACTACCTGTTAGCTTGAAATATTAGAGAAATATTTGGGGGATGGGGGTTGTGAGCTGGGTGTTTGGGTTAAGACATGCATGTTTTGCATATGTGCTGATAATACAAATGACAGGGGCCTATTCACAATCACTGTCCTAGTTGCCTCAAATTGACATATACAATGACTATAGTATCTTATAGTCCTTTCTAATTTCTATCATTATGTATTTATGTATTTATTTGTTTACTTTGCATGAAAATTACAAACAATACTTTCTTTAAAGTTTGCATTTCTGTTGGTTGTGATTAAAGAGACAGCCACAGCCCCGTGTACAGTTGCACCAGTCTTTGTTGAATTAAAAATGGCCAGGTTTTCAGCTGGTTTTTTTTTTTTTTTTTGGACATTTATTTAATGGAAAGGGTAGGGTTTGGAGTCATAGAGTCAGAGGTTTGTGAAACATGAAATCTGGGAAGTAGTTTGGTACAAATGATAGAATTAAACTGGACAGTTCTTTCCTGTCTGGTGATTAAATAGCAGCCATAAAATCGAAGCTCTGTGTACAGGTGAGCTAACCAATTCTGAATTAAAAAACGTAATGTGCTTACAATTTCCCAAAACCTCAAAGAAAATACTATAGGAAACAATATAGGCACAAATATGCCTAACCAGATTGGAGTTGTATTTGAGCAATGTCAATTTATGATAAAGAAATATGCACATTTGAAGCAATAGATCCTTAGGTGTACTGATTATTCTAAGTAATTTGATCTTGAAGTGATTGCTATGCTACACGAGAAATATATGGGTAGGAATATTTAAGGTTTGTCAGCTAAAACTGAAGGACTTCTGCATGAACTGCTTTATCTTTGTAGCATGCTTTTCGCTCTGTAGCATGGTGAAATAAAGTTCCTAACACATTTCACTTGTAGACAGAGGGAACCGAAAAGCTTCATTGCAGTCCTATAGAGAACTTTTTATTTTTATTTTTTTGACCCAATACTTTAATTCATGAAAACAGCTTTGACTTGACTCATGACTTCCTTGAGATAAAGAACACATTACTAGTTTTAACTGCATTTCCGTCATTTTGAAAATATTTCCCAAATGTTCCCAGGCTTCAGGTTTGCTGTTTTGTCTTGCAGCCGGCTGGCAAAAATCTGTCCACCTTAATCAAATTGTTCACACACAGATATTCCCCAGACACATTCTCAGAGAATCTATCACTGTCCCTGTGCTGGTACCCAGAGAGGATGTTTTAGTGACCATTAATTAGGAAACATATGCATCATATTCTATTTTTAATTGAAGATTCTCTTACATCAATGTCAACCCTAAGCTTTTTGGTTTGCTTTTCAATGTAAAACATCTGGCTGGGCTCTCTAGAACAGTTCAGCCAGACTTGGGTAGGGCTGAGTGATCTTTATGAAACATGTAAATATTTGGGTGGCCAGTACTTTATTAAAATTTGCAATGTAGTTTGCCTATGAAACATGCAGATCTGAATCCTAGATCATTGCTGAATTAAAGACTGAATTAGCCAATCTCTAGTGTGAAGATGACAGGGTTATGGGTGTTAGAAGCAAGATGCTTTCTGGAAAGATCATTGTGTTTATGAAACACTCTACACTGTCAGTAAAATGGTAGACTATTTGTTTACTAAAGGTACAGTGTACAGTATAAGGTACACTGCAATGTTCTTAAAGTCCAACTGTGGACCTTGAAAATACATATTCTCAGAAGGAATAGTCAATATTTTGATTTCATAACAGAATGGGTTTAAACAGAATAACATAATAAAAGTCTGCAGTTGACACTGGGTGCATGGACTCATTGCATCTATAAAAACCTACATTGCAATTAAAAAATATAGTGCAATCATTTTCCCTCATTACTGAAGACAGTCACCAGAGACAGGGAATGGAACCACCAGAGTGACAGTTTTTTCTGAGAGTGTATCTGGGTGTTAAAACTTGAAGGGCCATTAAGGTGCTCTGATCTCTCACAAAAGAACCCTGGGCTCAGGTGTAGTTTACTCACCCAGGTTGACGAAGCTCATGACCATGTCTGCGTCGTTGAGGAAGTTCGTGTCGTGCTGGGTGATGAGCTGCGCGCTGTGGTTGGGGGTCTCACGCTGTGGGGAGCTCTGCCCGCTCTGAACGGAAATCGCGTCCTGCTGCTCCGTGTTCAGGGCGTTGTAGAGGCGCAGCATGAAGCGCGGCGCCGAAGCCGCGTGTGCGCGCGCAGTGACCGGGCGCGCACGCGGGCGCGGGCGTTGCGGCAAGCCCAGCACGGATAGAATCTCGCGCTGCATGTCGCGGCGCTCGTGGCTCCGCAGGCGCCGGTAGATGAAACTCGAATGCACGTGCTGCTCCGCCACGGCGGCCCGCGCCACGCCAGCGCAACAACAACTCCACAACACGAGTCCGTAAACACTCAGCAGCGGCGTCATACTTTTCACACACACACACACACGCACGCACGCACGCTTCACACACGCGAAGCGCTCTCAGTACGCGGCGCTCACGACCAGCTCCATCCTAAATACCGTTAACGATACCAACAGTTTATCTTGTTGTTTACGGGTTGTATATATATATTTCGAATCGTAATAAAAAGATAAAAAGCCAAAAAACAAACAAACAAAAAAAAAACAAGTTAGAAAGTTAGTAAAATTAAAAACCCAATAAGAATTACAATTTCGATTAAGATCAAGTAAAAGTTAAAATATTAACTATTCCCAAAAAAAACGACAAAAGTCAAAACATATATTTAAAATAAATATAAATTTAAATGAGATATTTAAGCAACAATAAAAAATAAGGAAAATAATGCGCAATAATTAATAAAGATTAATGTTATATTTACTCGAATTAAACATTAAAAAATGCATAAACACGAAACCCAAAACAAAGCAAGAGTTGTAAACTATAGTAATATCCTGGTGTATCCGCACGCTGGATTGTTGTAGTAAACTCCCGGGGCTCAGCGGCGCCTCGCGCACCAAAACCCGCGGGAACTCTTCTGCGCCCCGCGCGCGTAGGTCTCTCCTGAGAAAAGAAACATGGAGAAAAGCCCTAAACTTCTCCACGCTGAACTTTCACAGACTGCTTCGCAGTTCATGAGCGGCAGGGTGATGTCCTCAGCCCGTATGTGTGTGTGTGTGTGTGTGTGTGTGTGTGTGTGTGTGTGTGTGTGGAGAGCAGTTATTGCGGCTCTGTTCCTCCTCTAGCGGTCATCAGCAGCACTGAGTCATAAAGACAGACACGAGAGACAATCCACACCTGAGAGACACACTCCACACCTGAGGGATACACTCAGCACCTGGGAGAGACTAAACTTAAGACACACTCCAAACACTACACCTGAGAAAGGCACTCTAAACCTGAGACACACCCCACATCTGAGATACACACTTCAACACCTGAGAGAGACATTCCACACCTGAGAGACATACTCCACACCTGAGAGACTCACTTCACACGTGAGAGAGACACTCCACACCTGAGAGACACACTCCACACCTGAGAGACTCACTTCACACCTGAGAGACACACTCCACACCCGAGAGACTCATTTCACCCCCGAGAGACTCACTTCACACCTGAGAGACTCATTTCACCCCCGAGAGACTCACTTCACACCTGAGAGAGACACTCCACACCTGAGAGACTCACTCCACACCTGAGAGACTCACTTCACACCTGAGAGATACACTCCACACCTGACAGACACACTCCACACCTGAGAGATTCGCTTCACACCTGAGAGACTCACTCCACACCTGAGAGATTCACTTCACACCTGAGAGACTCACTCTACACCTGAGAAACACACTCCACACCTGAGAGACACTGCACACCTGAGAGACTCACTCTACACCTGAGAGACACACTTCACACTTGAGAGACATACTCCACACCTGAGAGACTCACTTCACTCCACTGAGAGAGAGACTAAACTCCTCAGAGGAGGCACGCCTCACCTAAGAGAGAGGAGACTCTTTTTTCCCAGGGATTTTTCTTCCTCTTCCAAATTTTGCTTTCATATCAATAGTTCAATGTTGAAAATTAATTTCTAAAGTTAAATTGTATGTATGAAAGAAGATGTTTTATTTATGGTAGTGGCCTCAGTACTATTCTTAATATTTCCTGGACTGAAGCAAACTTATTAATGGAGTAGTTATTTGAGATTTAATATTATTTAGTCACTAGATGGTAGCAGAGTTCTACATTGCTTTTTTCACTAGTAACTGTTACATATTTTGTGTCACAATTATTACTTTGCCATAATATTTGTGATTTATTTTTCCATTTGAAAAAAAGTGTTGTTTTTTTTTTTTTTTTTTTTTTTGGGAAGTTCCCCAGTCATCTGATTTTTTCTGGAGGTAATTATAAAAAGTAAATATAAAATTCTATAATCCACAAGCAACAAAATGTATTATATATTTTAAAATATTATGGTCCAACATGAATTAATAAAATTAAACTAACATTAATTATGAATATTTTCATGTCTTATCCTACGTATTGTCCACAGAATTTAGTTAAATGTTGCTTCCTATTTTCAGAATTTTCATCACAGACAATGTTGGGTGGTGTCTCATTCTCAGCGCTGCCATGACACTGTGTTGGTGATGTGTTAATGTGTGTTGTGTTAGTATGATTGTATCAGACATAGCAATGCTGCTGAAGTTTTTAAACCCAGTGTCCGATCTATTAAACACACCTACCTCATTGGTCGACCTTGTAGATGTAAAGTCAGAGACAGTAGCTCATCTGTTGCTGTACAGTTTGTGTTGCTCGTCCTCTAGTCGTTCATCAGTGGACATAGGATGCTCTTTAGTGGATGTTTTTGGTTGGTGGACTATTCTCAGTCCAGCAGTGTCACTGAGGGCTTTAAAAACTCAAGCAGCACTGCTGTGTCTGATCCATTTGTACCAGCATACTACACACTAACACACTACTACCACGTCAGTGTCACTGCGCCATTGACAGTGATCCACCACCCAAACCATACCTGCTCTTTGTTGGTCCTTTGGTGTTCCCGACCATTGAAGAACAGGCTGAACGTGGGCAATCAATGTATACAGAGCAACAGATGGTGTTCAGTCTGTAATCATAGAACTACAAAGTGCTCATGTGGACAGTGGAGCTGTGAAAATGGACAGTGGGTGTAGAAACAAACAAAGAGGTGGTCATAATCGTACGGTTGATTGCGTAACATTTATATGATTTGAAACTCCACAATTATTAATTAATTTATTTATTGTTTTTAGGCAGGTTATTTGCCATCTCCAGCACACCTTTACCAGGTGTTTCTCACTGAGTTCTCACCAAAAGGTACTCTGGGTCTGAGCCAAGTGAGGAGCTCCAAGTTCCACCTCCAGGGTCAAAGCTCTTGCAAGGGTACAAGAGCTTTGCACTTTTGGGGGTGTCTGCCTGTCACAGTGGTTTTATTGTCCAGTTGTGTTTCCTAAAGGTACATTACATTCTCTTCTCTAGAAGGAGAGGTGAACATTTGTAAGATTTCATTTTAGAGCTCTTTAAAATAAAATAATACAATATAAGTCCTTTAGTGTTGCAGTCACACAGCTCCAGGGACCTGGAGGTTGTGGGTTCAAGTCCCGCTCCAGGTGACAGTCTGTGAGGAGTTTAGTGTTTTCTCCGTGTGTCCATGTGGGTCATCCAGGTGCTCCAGTTTCCAACATTTCCAGGTCCCACGGTCCAAAAAGACACATTGGTAGGTGGATTGGCGACTCAAAAAGTGGCCATTGGTGTGATTGAATGAGTGTGTTGCCCTGTGAAGGACTGGGGCCCCCTCCAGGGTGTGATCTTGCATTGCACCCAGTAATTCCAAGTAGGCTTCGGACCCACAGCGACCAAGGGCTCCAAAGGGCTGATTAAAATTCTTGACCCACGATACCAATTGTCCAGTCACAATTTCGAGCTTTGCTTTATGGCTCAGCTCCCTCTTTAACACGACGGGTTGCTATAGTGACCTCATTACTGCAAAGGCTGCACCTAACCCACGGTCTGTGTCACAATCCCTCTTCCCATTAGTCCTAAACGAGATCTAGAGACACTTGAACTCCTTTGCTTGGGGCAGGTTCTGAAGCCCTTGCTGAAGGACATCTGATTTAATGAGAGAAATATACAGATTTCATACACCGTCTTGCTTACACCCGAAATATTTCAGAGTGACCGATTTGTCATGTAATCGGTCCAGAAGGTTTTTACTAGTATCAGTGGTCTATATTACTGACAGGATTCTAATTTTCTGAGATACTGAATTTGGGGTTTTCATTAGTTGTCAGTTATCATCAAATTAAAAGAAATAAACACTTGAAATATATCAGTCTGTGCATAATGAATGAATGTGTAATATACAAGTTTCACTTTTTGAATGGAATTACTGAAATAAATCAACTTTTTCATGATATTCTAATGGAAAATGGTACTGTTAGGTCACACACTGCTTCAATTAAAAGCTATAAACTCTTATAAAGTTCTTATACAGTTAAGTCTTAAGAGACACATACAGTCATACAGGAGAGAAACCAGTGTGTTGAATTTGCGTTGTTTGACTTTGTCTAATAAAACTCTTTTTTTTTTTCCCCTTTTTGTGTTCCAAAAAAGTCTTTGACACTGACTTCTGAAGTTAATGTCAAGTGAAACTAATGGATCATTTTATTTACTTAATTCTTTTTCAACACAATTCTTTCCAAATATCTGTTATTTGTTAATTACTTATGTTACTAGAGTTCTCAGGGTTTAACCCATTTAATTCTGTAAAACACTGTATCAGTGTGACTTCAATAAATATTTATTTAAACCAATTCATATGGCTTGTCATTCATTTTTACTTAAAATAATCTTCATTTTCACATCTACACAGATGTTTCAGAGAATGTATGGTCAGCAAAATTTGCCTCAAAGGCATGGAAAAGTCATGGAAATGTTTTGGTAAAAAAGTGTATGAACCCTGACATTAGCTATCAAGGGTTTCCAAAACTAGCATCATTGCTAATATGAAACAACGATAATACCTCCGTATAAACTTCTGTAAAAAGTAGTTAAAAGCCGTAAAGGTGTGTTAGTAAAGAGATATGAGGGAACAGCTGCAAGTTGTGCATAAGGATTTTTTCCTCTTTAAGCCAAAAAAAAAAGAAAAAGCTTGGTAAAATTAGCATACTGCAAATAAGCAGTTTCACTTAAATGAAATGCATTATTATGTAAAATATTAAATATAATATATCTATTATAAATAGATATTTAATATATTATCAATACAAATTATAATTCCATGATAGATACATTATATTCTCATTTATAAATATTTTTCAGGCATTCTTTAGCCTGTTAAAAATTGCTGATATTTTGACATTAGATGTATTAGTATAAGTTTGGCATAGGCCCCTAACTTTGTGTTCAAGTTGAAAGGTTTTAACTTATCTTTAGTAAACTGTAATTATAAGGCATTTTATATCTAAATGATTTCAAAAACAACTGTAGAAAACTAAATTATATTAAAATGTAATATACAAAATGCCTTACATATTAGAATTGCTGATGAAACCTTGGGCAAATGTCTTATGAAGAAAACTTATGAAGAATACCCACTGGTTAGAGACAGCTGGAACACTGACACTTCTTCTGGTTGATAAAATGTGGTGCTTGCTTTTAGTAACGTTTAAAAAACACAGCCAAAAAGTAAACAAGTCGCTTTAATACAGAGCTTCAGTTTTGAAGTTTGGAATGAACAGAAAATAACAGGTTTCCATAATAAACTGTAAAGAAAGGACAAAAATATTATTTTATTATTTTTGCTTAGGAAAGGAATGGAAAGGAATCTGTCCTAAAAGGCATTTTTTTATCTTGTAAACAAGTATCTGTTTATGTATTACATTTCGGCAGCATAGTTACATGGTTTTGGAAGCATTTGTGCTGCCAACCTGCCCCATGTGTCCTCTTTTTTGAAAACTCAAATATGGTCACCCTACCTTTGGCACGGTTTGAATAGCACATAGCAAATGTCACAAATTTATAAAGAAATCTTGTAAAATCTTGAAGAGTTTTGTGTAGGCTAAGTAAATGAGTGTATATGCATACCTTATGGTTTTAAAATGTCTTGCACTGATTGTCTATTAATATTTGGCCAACATAATGCAACAAAGGGCGGCACGGTGGTGCAGCAGGTAGTGTCTCAGTCACACAGCTTCAGGGACCTGGAGGTTGTGGGTTCAAGTCCCGCTCTGGGTGTGTCCATAGGGGTGTGTGTGGTGCCCTGGGAAGGACTGGTGCGCCCTGCAGGGTGTATTCCTACTTTGCGCCCCATGATTCCAGGTAGGCTCTGGACCCACTGTGACCCTGAACTGGATAAACGGTTACAGGTGATGAATGAATGATAATGGAACAAAAGTTATATTCAGAACTCTGCCAGTTTTACTTTAGAAAATGCATGAAAATTAATGTTATAAAATTCCTGTGGCACTGCTATCTTGTCAATGCAGGACAATAATCTTAAAATACCTTATGATAAAATCCACTCTATCCATTTGGTTATTTGCAGATGTCTGATTAAAATATTCTTACAGTGTTTGGAATTATGGTTTGTTCTCTTTCCAGTGCAATCAAAATATAATATTCTATGGATTAAATTATTACATATCAACCAAAGTGCAGAACAGCAGCAGACACAAAAAGGAGTGAGAAAATAACTCATTGTTAGTCATTTTTTAGTCATTGTTAGTGTTCCAGCTGTCTCTAACCAGTGGGTAAGCATGGCAGTATTCATTCTCTTTCATCTTTGAGACACTTCATGTTTTGTTAAAGATCACTTTCATTTTAAGTATAACTAGTAGGTATTACTGTACAAAATTATACATGTTTCTGATTGTTAGCTAGAAAAGAAAGAATTAAGGTCAAATTCAAACCCTCTTGAGGATCTTGTGTCATGCAGTTATTGTTTATCTTGTACTAATGACTAAATAAAACCAAAAGCCCTGGTTAATTTGTAGGGTTTGTAGAATTTACCATAAACCCTTGAGGAGGGCACACCTGAAAACTAATGTAAAACAAATACGATTAACAAAATATATCTTAAATTTCTTATTGCTACAAATGTTGAAATGTTTTTTTTCATGTTTTGATTAGTTTCAAATGCATTTTAAAATTCACTCTGTATTCTCTTCTAGCATAATAACAAGTGTGCATTTCCTCTGAAAGCATATGATTGTTTCAATATATTTATAAACCTGTTGACATGTAAGGTAGCAAATAAGAGACAGACCTAATAAAAAAAGGTTTTAATTCATTATCAAAAGCACTTTAAGTCATAAACACATTAAAAATAAGAAATGACACTTTACAAAAGTAGAATTGTGTTCATAAGAATAACTAAAACATTATTAATTGTTTGAAGAGCATCCAGAAAATTACAGCACAGCAGTGCTAATTCTGTTTCATAACAGGCTCACATTTGAAATTAATAATAATAATTATTATAACATTATAAAAATGTGGACAAGAGCCCAGTCTAACATTTATGTTGTCTATAAAGGAAAATGAGGCATTCATTTAACAGATTAGCAGACGGCGAGCCACTTGTATGAAACGCATGCAGTTTTTATGATTTACATTAAAGCTATGGATGGAAAGCATGATGTCAATGTATAGAACATACAGGATGTTGATTAACTTGTGGCCAGACAATGCTTCTCCAATGTATTAAATAATGAAAAGTTACTAAAAGAGGTGTGATACTACAGGATGGTTGAAAAGCTACAGACAAACACTGGAGGGAGCTACAGAGTAAAGAAGCGAGCAGTGCCATATGTTTCATGTTTCTAAGCAGTGCAGTGCTCCAGACACTGGATGCTTTTTATTGCAGTTGGTCTGATTCATTTTGCTTACTATAAAAACACTGTCAGTTACCAATGGCACTATTTCGTTTATGATGCAAAGTTTGTGATGATGTTTAAGCAATGCCATGTTTCATTTCATTATTTACACTATCAGAGGTACTTAATGTGCATTAGAGACACCATTGAAAATATGATCATCCTGAGATTGGAAAGGTTTGCTGTTAACTTTTCTCTCATTCACTGAGCACCACATTCAGGCTGGTAGTCCATGTTTCATCCAAGGTTGTTTCAATAGTTTGGGCCTTTACTAAAAGAATCTCTTCTGAACATTGCGCCATAGCACATGGATGGATGGCATACACCTGGTGACCCAGGTTCTCCAGGATATCCTCTTTTACCCTCCTGCCCGTTACGTCCAGGCAGGCCTGGTTTGCCGGGATGACCTGATTTGCTCGCCCCAGGTGGACCCATTGGACCTACCAAGAAGAAAAAATATTAGCAAATTAGTGAAAATACAGTACATAAGTCTGATAATAGCTTATATTTGACAGTCATGGCCAAAAGTGTTGGCACCCCTGAAATTTTTCCAGAAAATAAAGTACTTCTCCCTGTAAATTATAGCAAATAAGTATGTTTCGTTATACGCGTTTATTTACTTTGTGTATATTGGAACTACTCAAAACTCCAAGAATGGGCTGGACAACAGCATTGGCACCCTGAATTAATATTTGTTTGCACACCCTTTGGTGATCAATCGCTTCCTATAACCATCAGCAAGCTTCTTACACTTCTCAACTGGAATTTTGCACCACTCTTATTTTGCAAACTGCTCTGGGTCTCTCATATATTAAGGGTGCCTTTTCCCAAGAGCAATTTTTAGATCTCTCCACAGGTGTGCAGTGTGATTCAGAACTGTCCAGCGCTTTGCTGTCATCCATTTCTGGGTGCTTTTTGAAGTTTGTTTGGGGTTATTGTCGTACTGGAAGACCCATGACTTAAGATATAAACCCAGCTTTCTGAGACCTATATTGTAAAATAAAATCCTTTGGTAATCTTCAGATTTCATGATGCCTTGCACACAGTCAAGGCACCCAGTGCCAGAGGCAGCAAAACAACCCCAAAAAATCTTTGAACCTCCACTGTGTACTGTGTTCTTTTCTTTGTAGGCCTCATTATATTTTCAGTAAACAGTAAAATGATGTGCTTTTAACAGAATTTCTCATCTGTCCACAAGACATTTTCCTAGAAGGATTTTGGCTTACTCTCAGACAAAGCTAGATTGCAGTTTGCTGAAATGTATGTGTCAGCAGTGGGGTCCTCTTGGGTCTCCTGCCGTAGTGTTTCATTTCATTCAAATATTGATGGATACTTCACGCTAACACTGAAGCACCCTGAGCCTGGAGTACAGCTTGAATTTCTTTGGAATTTGATTGGGGCTGCTTATCCATCATCAGGGCTATTCTGTGTTGCAAATTGTAATCAATTTTTCTCTTTCATCCACATTCAGGGAGATTACAGTGCCATGGGCTGTAAACTTGCACACCGAGGACAAAGGAACATGGACATGTAACCTTGAGATTTTTCCACAATTTTGTTTCTGAAGTCCTCAGACAATTCGCTTCTGTTCTCCATGCTTAATGTGACACAATGCAACTTTAACTTTAATCTGGTTTGATTTTTATGAAAAGGTGCCAATAATTTTTTCAGGCCTATTTTTGGGGTTTTCCCTGAAATTCTATCAATTTTGTTTTTTTGTTTTTGTTTTTTGGGGGGGGGGTTGTTCCAATATACACAAAGGAAAAAACATGTGTCATTGCAATAATGTTCTGGGAGTAATACTTCATTGTCTGGAAAAAAGTCCAGGGGAACCTACACTTTCAGCCATGACTGTATGTCGGAACTACAATGTATATACACATTTTACTGAAACTATTTGCTTGCCTGGAAATCCTGGAGCACCTGGCTCCCCAGTTCCTGATCGCCCTTGACTTCCTTTGTCACCCTTTTCTCCTGGATCACCTGAAAATTTCAAAATCAACATAATTCTTTAGGTTTCATCAAAAATTCCATTAATCATGGATAAAAACATTATTTACTCTATTTTTAATTGTTACATTACAAAAAAGTTTCGCAAGGACTTTTTAAATGTTGGTTGACCAAATGCATGATGCACCGGCATACACCGATCAGCTCTAATATTAAATCCAGCTACTTTTTCTACACTCTTTGTCTGTTTTATCAGCTCCACTTACAACAAAGGTGTTGTCAACACTGTCCAATCTATCAGACACACCTATCTCATTGGTCCACCCTGTAAGTGTAAAGTCAAACACAGAAGCTCAGTTGTTGCAGTAAAATATATTATTATCCTCTAGTCCTAGTGGTAATAAGACCATATTGGCTGGATATTTCTGGTTGGTGGACTATTCAGTCTAGCAGTGACAATGGTGTTTAAAAACTCCAGCAGCACTGCTGTCTGATCCACACAAATTAATGCAACATCTCCATTAAAGTGTGTTATTGCAACCCCGGTCTCACACTTACTCGTGATATAGTCACATATATAGGAGACTGCAATTCGTGACATAGTCGCATATTTTCTGTATTTTATGTGACAATATCACAATCATAAGTGTATAGGTAATTACCATGCAAACACTATGCGACAGTAACACACAAACTCTTCCTCATTACAGGCGTCATTACTCATAACATAGAAAAAGGCATAATGCGAATTACATAACATAGGTTGTTATTCCAGCAAAGCCATAAAATATTTTATTATAACATTTCTCCTAAGCAATGCTTATTATTGGTGTCCTACTTTAGCTTTAACTCTAACAAGAACATTTCTTTCACTTAACGTTATTTTGACTAATTTTCAAAAGGTTAATACTGAGAAGAACATTTCTCTAGCCATTATTTGCATCGATATTTTACCAAATAATGAATTAGTAAGGTTATATTTTCTGTAAATATAAATAAGACAGCGGAATTAATGGATGGTAATGATGCCTGTAATGAGGAAGATTTGTCGTGTTACTGTCGCATAACATGGGGCGCTGATACGAGGGTTTGTATGGTAATTACCCATACACTTACAATTGTGATATTGTCGCATAAAATGCCGAAAATGTGCCACTATGTCACGAATTGCAGTCTTCTATATATATGTGACTATATCACGAGTAGGCATGAGACCAGGTTGGTTATTGCAGTGCTGAACCTACTTTGTGGTGGTCCTTAATGTATGTAGGTCTAATAATGTATATAATCTAATAATATTTAGGCCAACAAAGTGCACCAAAGTGTTAAGTGGAGATGATCAGGAAAAGGACTATAGAGAACTGCTGAGCAACTAAAATATTGTCTCAAGCTAGAATGTGCATAACACCTGTATTTTACTGAGCTTGTTTGTAATATATAGAATTTACAGATACTTTGGCATGTATTCTTTCTTGTAATATATTTTTGTTGTTGTATGTGGTTTTACGTTTATCATGCACAGCAATTACTGTTCACATAAATAATAGGCATTTAGCTTCTTATGCACACTAATCATTCATTTTAATGCAGTAATATTTGCTGTGATGTAATGGGAGAGGCGAAATTTGTCACATTTTGGAAAACTGTCCAAAGAAAAAGATATATATCTATTTATGTAAATGTTTAGTTTACTATATCATTTCAGCACAGCAGCTGTCCTTCACATTGTGTGAAAATGTATGCATAAAAAAGGTTCTATGAAAAATGCTCAAATTACTTGGAATAAAATCTTTGATTTTTAAATAGTTAGACTTTTGGAGATAAATGTATTTCTACTTGTACAGCATAAAGATAAAATGAGAATTTTCAGTTTAAAATGCATTTTTGTTGCCTTTTCACTTGCATTATATTTTTTTATGAGCCACGTTGCACCACAGACTGTCCAGGCCATCCCTGAGGACAACATCTGCTGCCTCTTCATGAGCATGCCCATGCATTGTAGGGAGAACATGCAGACAGATCACACACACTACTGAGCCTCATTTTAACCTGTCTTGAGGAATTTCCACTGAAGCTGGATCAGCCTGTAATTTGATGTTCCACTTTTATTTTGAGTATGATTCCAAAATCAGACCTCCATGGGATAGTTTTGATTTACATTGATCATTTATTTTTTTGGACCAGTGTATTTGCCTTTAAGGAAGAACACTGCTATGGGGAAACATGCGCCTACTGGCAAAGATGCAATTTTGAGGGTGTGACTTAGATTGCAAAATGGTAGATTTGCACAATTTGAGAACATTTACAAACTTGTATTAAATATAAATGCTGCTGGTTTGTAAGACCTGATGTTCATAATATTGCTAAAATATTTTATATTTTAAAATTTTATTATTTTATATTTTTTATTATAAAATTAGGTATTTTATTTACATCAGTCATGCATCTTTTAGTAGGCACAGTAAGCATCACAAAGCATATACTGTTTGACAGTTCCTTAATGCAGAAACTCATGAAGTAAGTATTTAATTTTTATACTGTACTATGCTAGCTGATATAATGGTCACAGGATATTTCTAATAACAGTTTTTAATAATTGGAGAGATTCATTCTTGTTTTTACATTAGATTAGGGTTGGGTGGTATAATGGTGATAATGTTTACCACGGTATCTGAAAATGAGAGATTTATTTGTGACGTGTGTGATGTGTCAAATTTCTGTTCTGTGTCTTAAGTACAAGGCCAAAAGTTAATGTGCATTTAAGAGAGCCACAGGGATGGGGCGCTGTGGGACCTCACCGACTGGTGATGTCACACTGTAAACACGGGTGGTTTGTGAATTTAGCTGTACTGTGATGGGCTAAACAACACGTGCCTGTTAGCTGGCCAGCTGTTTCTAAACAGTGTCTGACCCTGCTAATTTCACTTTTTAATTTTTTTTTTACTTTTCTTTTCCTCCAGCACCAATCGCTGAAACTGAATATCTCAGATGTTTTGTTTTTTTTTTTTAATCATCAACGTATTTTGGTTTGCACTGTTAAGTTGTGCCAAGCTGAACTGCACAGGATCGAAAAACCCTTCACTCAACCCACACTCAGGAAGCCCTTTTCTTAAGCACTTATCTCATAAAAAGTGTTTATTATGGCAGATTCTTCTTAGCTATTTCCGGTCCAAGTTCTTTTGCTTGTTTGTTCAGTTTCTCGTCAAACTGGCAACCTGCTTGAACTTCATGTCTGGGGAAGAAGGGGAGGAGGCAGACAGCTCTCTCCACTGTTTTTAAATTGTATTATAGATTTGATTTTAAATGCTTGGTGTCAATATTACATATTGCTCTTTTAATGTAAGTTCATGCCTTTATACCTTTCATACCAGGGATACCAGGCCTCCCAGGTAAACCACGGTGTCCCTGCATCCCGTTAGATCCTGGCACACCTGGAAATCCTCTTTGACCTTGGGGGCCTACTGGTCCTGGTGGTCCAGGAGATCCTGGTCTTGTTTGACAGCGGTCACAACCCCTCTGTGGACTGTGTTGACTGCTCAGTAGAAGCGAGGGAATTTCAGCTACAATTCAAAGAAGTATGTATGACATCAAATGGGACAAGTCATGTCACAACATTTTAGTCCACAAGGAAAGTGTTGACAATTTTCATATTAAACATTCTGAGGGTTATTGTTCTTTTTCAAAAATGGAAGCAAATGTTTGTGGAGTTTAAATTACCCTTTTTACTGGGTCTTTAGAGTTGGGCTGTAGAGTTTTGGAAGTGAGCTAACAGTAACAAGTTTCACCTGCATACAGTGACAGACAATGCAGCATTGCTATACGATAATAACTGCTTTCCAACAGCTAGGCTCTGGTCTGGGTGGGCTACATTCAAAAGTTTGTGAAATATTGTCAAGTTGTCTAGTGTTGGTCAGGAGAAATTTCTTGTCCTTTTAATTTAACTGACATTTTTGAGCTTCCCTTTTCAAAGCAGAAATGTGAATGGGTTGGTTGAGTGTTACAGTATTTAGTTGTTTTGAATACTCACATCGAAGGACTTCTCTGCATATCTGCTGAATATGTTGCTCAGATAATTCTCTTCCCTGCAAAGAAGAGATAAGATGTCACTGTTCTGCAACAGAAAAATTAAATTCATGCAATACTTGTAAGATAGACAAAGAAAAAATCTGTTATTATTAAAAAATTATGATCAGTGTCATATCTTGTATATTAAAATTGCTTTAAAATAGTATAATTTTCTGGAGGAAAGGAACGTCAAATCAAATTTCACTTTCAATTACATTTCAGTATATTGCAACGATTATTAATAAATATAAATAGCCTATACTCTAAAATGTCCTTTTCTAATTTCAAGAAAAAATGACAAATAAATCAATGACTTTGAGGAAAAAAAAATATGCATATTTTATATAAAGTCCCTAATGACTTTTTTAGTTGCAGTTGGCTTTACTGTTTTTCCATGACCATCTGATTGGCTCTTATTTCTGAAGGACGGGACTTTATCCGTAAACAGAATCCATGTTCATTCATTCAGTATCTGTAACCGCTTATCCAATTCAGGGTCACGGTGGGTCCAGAGCCTACCTGGAATCATTGGGCGCAAGGCAGGAATACACCCTGGAGGGGGCGCCAGTCCTTCACAGGGCAACACAGACACACACTCACGGACACTTTTTGAGTCACCAATTCACCTACCAATGTGTGTTTTTTGGACTGTGGGAGGAAACCAGAGCACCCGGAGGAAACCCACGCGGACACGGGGAGAACACACCAACTCCTCACAGACAGTCAACCAGAGCGGGAATCGAACCCACAACGTCCAGGCCCCTGGAGCTGTGTGACTGCGACACTACCTGCTGCGCCACCGTGCCGCCCTGAATCCATGTTCAGCATTATAAGAATTTCAACTGATAATCATTCCCTTCCCATTAAAGTTTCTGGTTTTACCTCACACAACACTGTCGTAAAGAAAGGTGTCCCAAAAGACTTTTTATCATGTTGCCTTGGGCTTTTTTTTCTTTTACCTGTGCCAGGACAGCAGTGTCTAGAGCCCTTCCCTGTGTGTGTCACTCATTTGAGTCACTGATCATCATAATGCGCTGAACTTCACGTGCCATATGCAGAAACGCATGTCATTAGTCTGGTAATATCCTTGGGGCACTAAAACTAAACCGTAATGACCAGTAGAGTCACACCTCTTAAAACAAACTCTTTGTTTAATATTAAACAGCTCTTAATAGTTTATCAGTTACAGGTCCATATTGCACAGCGTCTGGGTCCGGTCTCGGACCGCAGTCTGCCTATTCTTGACTCTATTATATTTTAGTTCATCCTATTTTTTTCTTATTGTTATTTTCTGTTTATAAAGCCAGTCAGGGTTTACTGTCAGCCAAAACAGAAACTTTACCTCTTGTGAATGGTTTTGACCACTTGCCAAGTGAAACAAAAGACACACTCTAAAAGAAGTCTTAAATTACTTATAAAGAATTTTGAAGAGTGTAAAATTTTAATTCAAATATATAAATTTTTAAATGTTCTCCTGCTCTTTTGTCATTTTATGGTAACTGTTGCATACTATTAAAAATGACAATTGTCATTTAATCCAACGTATTATGTGCAGCTGTATTCAGAGATATGCTGATTGGTGTTCTAGATACCCTCTGTTTGAGTTCTAATTATTTTACTGCTATCTGTATAAAAGGCTTTTAGTTGTATGTACTTTTTAATGGTGAATTTTATGAGTTTTCAAGAAAGTGTCTATGATCACACCTACAGATAATTTGTAGTATTACTTGAAGTGTTTAGTTCTTAAGCAGATAAAACACATACTGGTCTTCCTTCAGGTCCAGGTTGTCCAGGGGGACCAGTGTCCCCAATTTGTCCTCTGGATCCAGGGGGACCTGGCTGCCCGGGTACTCCTGGCTGTCCCTGGTGTCCTGCCTGTCCCCTCTGGCCAGGGTCTCCTGTTGTCCCTTTCTGACATGCACACAAGCACAGCATCAACAAACAATTCAAACAACATTATTAAAATAAAATTAAATTAAAAATAAGGATATTAGCTTAACTGTTATGCATTAATGATGAGCAATGAAGTTAGATTTGATAGTCTATTTTTCACTGCATTAACTGATTCATAATAGATTAAGGACATGAAAAATTTGCCTGGCTGTTTTCAGTTTTCCAACAGAAATGTTTTGTTTTTACTTTTTTGCATCATTTTTGTACCAAAGCAACATATAAACATACTCACATGTCAACATGTTGGCTTCTAAACTGTCCTTTTGCTGTAGTAATATTGTAAGATTAGCTCAAGTGCTACAGATGCTACCGGGTAATGCCATCAATATACCAATAGAATCTATGATGTATGCAAAGAGACCACTGCAAAATGATCCATATTTACAACATGTAGGTATGCATTTGACTAAAATGAGCAATGTTGTTTTAATTCTATAAAGTTCCTCCCAATTTCCAGATAAATGATTGCAAAATTTCTTCCAAATACCAGAAAAAAAATGTTATTTAAAGCATCTATTTTACAGGAATTGGCAATACAAAATGTAGCAGGAGTCCAGAACTTAAACCCAGGTCCATGATTCTCGGCATGCTGTCCACCAGTCTTTCACACTGCTGGTGGGTGAGATTATGCTACTCTTAGCACACAAATTCAAGCAGCTTGATTTTTTGTCATGGTTTGTCATGGCTTTTTCTAATGCAAAACTTTCCTTTTTCACTCTTTTGCCATTGTTAGTAGTAATAGTACTTTTTCATGTACTAGCATTGTTTTCGCCATCCAGCTCTATTACAAGTGTATATAGATAACCACAGCAGTTTTTTTTTAATTACTTTTCTTAAAGCTGGGTGGTATGGCTAAACATGTGTAGCACTATTATGGTGGTTTCAGAGTATCACAGTATTTTTATTTATGTATTCATTTTCACTCTTTTTGAAGACAAAGCTTAAAGCAAAGTAGTAAATGCACTCTTAAATTTGTATTGTTTGATGCTTGTGTGTTTAGTGGCACAATCAATGTACTGACTTAAAAGATATATAGAACTGACTGTGATACCCACCCTTGTTTTAAAACTAATTCCAAATGAAATATATATAGGTTTTAACCCACCTCTCCTTTTTCCCCACTCAGGCCAGTTAAACCCTGTTCATAGAGAGAGCACATTGTGAACATTTTCAAAGCAACACGATTTTCCCGAACAGTTTTAAAGGGGGTTGATTTGAAATACTGCACTGTAGAGAAACTAGTTATTACAGTGAAACTGTTCCAAGAATAGGCATTGAATTTCTATGTGCAAAAAATACAAATTTTTATGTAAACAGAGAAACTTACATTGTCACCAGGTTTTCCTGGATCTCCTTTGTCACCTTTTATCCCCTGTTTTACAGTTGGGAAAGATCATTTAAATGTAGATGTTTACAGAAATATTAAATATTTTTATTGACCCCAAGTCAGTTAATTATGAAGTAACAATGCTCAGCAGATGATCTAATAATTTATATCATCACTCTCCAATGTAAAGTCATGTCCCTTTTGTCCCTATTTTACTGCATCTGAACATAGTTGTCTTTCATATTCTATAAATATTTCATGATGAATGGATTAATTAAAATGTTCCAAAATTACTTGGAATAAAATCTTTTTGTATTGAATTTTCCATTGAATATTAAGATTTTTCCTTCACTTGTAAAGTTACTCTTTTTGAAGATACATGTTTTCTTTACACAGTGACGATATATCCCCACACAAAATTACAGAGGGAGAGAAAGACTACAAATACATAGATAAATATGATTGTCATCAGTGACTGTTACAATTACATTAAATGCATTTTAAAGTGGCATGCATATGGGGTTTGATATACCTCTACTCCTCTTTCACCCGATTCTCCTCTTTCACCCTGACAGATAAAAGAAAGAGGGGAAAAAAACAATATTATGTAGTCTAAGCACGATTTAATGCAGTGAATCTGTATTAAATTTATTATGGCCAATCCATTTCTTAGAATGAGTGCTATTTTAAATAAGTGAGGGATCCCAAAGGAATGTGTCTAACAAGTTCTGTGAACATTGATCATTCCCCTGGATTATATGAAGGAACAGATTTTTAACAGACAAAAAATCTCTGCACAACTGTATAGTTTTTAACGTCCCCTGCATTTGCACAGTTACTTAACTGTGTTGTAATTATTTTTAGTCTCAGTTTGTGTAATATAACATTCTATGCTTTGATATCTGAAAAAAGTCTCTAAAATAGGATTTCAGTGATTTTAGAGGATTCTCCATAATGGCCCCTGCTCAAAATTGTAAGCTCATTATTACAAAATAAACCACAACAATACATAAACATTTATGCCATGTGACGTCAAACATTTGTCTTAACTATTTCAGAAGCAGAGAGATTTGTGTTTTATTGTATATGAAAATAAATTTGGCATGTCTTCAATAGCACTTACCTGCAGTATTAACCTAACTATGTTTTCTTTTTCCATGACAGACATTAAATAATAATGTTAATAGGCTTAGAGAAATCTGTTCAGGATAAAGCACGTGAGGGATTCCATGTAAAATTCACTAAACACATTTGATTTTTCATTATTACCAAACAAATTTGGGGAACATTACCCATTTATAGTACATAAGCTGAACTCTAGTTGTTCTATCAGTGTGGTACAGACAATCCACAGAAAATTTCTGTTGTCATTAATACCTTTTTTCCTTGTATGCCAGGCATTCCTGGATGTCCTGGCTGACCTGGGCTGCCTGGTTCTCCAGCATGACCCTTATGAAAAATAAGAGTTAAAAATGTATTGATATAATACTACAAAACCAACTTTACGGTAAAAGGTATTTGCACACTCATGGTAATTTGTGGATTTGGCTGTCACAGGCACAGCTATACAGTAGATAAATCAATTGGTAGCACTTATAATAAGGAAATAATTGGGTAATAAAATTTTTATGTAATGGTAACAATCAACGTAAATAAAATTTTATTATTGTTAATAAATAGTGAATGAATTCTCCTTTAACATATTCTATTTCTCATCTGTTACATTAGACAAAATTAGAGGCTGATGTTGATATGTATCGACATAGCTTTAGCACTGTAAAACACCAACTCACTTCTTTTAAACTCATTTGTTAGCTACTGTATCTCACTGAAAACATAAGTTCCTCAGAATATGTGGATAATAAGTGTGGAGTAGGGATGCACATTTTCCTAACCACCTCGTAATGATCAGAATAACATAAAAGCCCTGTCCAATCTCTCATGGCTCCTCTTGAATGGCCAAAACCTAGCTGAATAACAACCCTGTCTCAAAAAAACAATCTCTGACTGCTCCAAGTTGAAGTTGGAATGAAGATAGCTAAGAAAGAGCCTTGCTTTAGGAAACACTCTTTCTGATGGCTGCCAGTCATGCACACAAAGTTACCGAGAGCAATAACACTAGAACAAGCTGATTTGCATATAACTGATTTTAATACATTTTCGAAACACGCTTAAATAATCAAATAGTCGCATTCCTCTCTAGTGTATAGTGTGGGCCGTGTAGTGGGTAAAGCTGCTGTTTTCTATGCAGAAGACTATAACAGAAGGCTTTAATTAATATGAGTAATGTTAATTTGGGGCGGCACGGTGGCGCAGCAGGTAGTGTCATAGTCACACAGCTCCAGGGGCCTGGAGGTTGTGGGTTTGATTCCAGCTCCGGGTGACTGTCTGTGAGAAGTTGGTGTGTTCTCCCCGTGTCTGCGTGGGTTTCCTCCAGGTGCTCCGGTTTCCTCCCACAGTCCAAAAACACATGTTGGCAGGTGGATTGGCAACTCAAAAGTGTCCATAGGTGTGAGTGAATGTGTGTGTCTGCGTTGCCATGTGAAAGACTGGTGCCCCCTCCAGGGTGTATTCCCACCTTGCGCCCACCGTGTCCCTGAACTGAATAAGCGGTTACAGATAACGAATGAATGAATGAATTTTAATTCAACAGGATGTTCAAACATCACAAATATAGAGAAGCCCACATGATTTTGACTAAATAGTTTATTTAGTCTGGACTACTTATTTGGGTAATACTAATTTCATTTTCTTCTGCTTAATCCATCTCAGAGTCATGGTGTAAATTGCTACTGAATTCTTGTTTGGATACAGACCTGTTGTCCAGGAAGCCCTGGTTGGCCTTTTCCCCCATCATCTCCTTTAGTGCCCTAATGATATAAAAGGCGTAAAATGTGTTTGAAAAATTGTGCTTTATTTAAAATATTTAAAAAATATCTTGTAGTTATCACAAAAAGATTACATTAATCATCACAACACAGTATTAAGGCTGTTAAACCTAATCAAAAGAGCTTCACGGTTCTTTTGGTTTTTTTATACTAAGAATCTTTTCCTATGAAAAATGTATAAT
Organism: Hoplias malabaricus; assembly: GCF_029633855.1. Taxonomy (NCBI): domain Eukaryota; kingdom Metazoa; phylum Chordata; class Actinopteri; order Characiformes; family Erythrinidae; genus Hoplias; species Hoplias malabaricus. The sequence continues at coordinate 27,940,432 of NC_089807.1, forward strand.
CTTTCGTCCCCCCTCCCCCCCTTAATAGTCCTACTGTATAAATAGTTTTGAAATAAACTCCCTCATCATTCAGTTAAAAGCAACATTATTATAAGTTTATTGGAAAATACAAAAACATGTTTTAACCTTTGGTCCAGGTAATCCAGGAGAGCCAGGTGTTCCGGGTAAACCTATCTCACCCTGTAAAATATGGATAGACACACAATTAACCTGTTATATTTTACTTGACAAGATCGTATACATATCTTTATTTAAAAAAAAAAAAAAAAAGGCAGCTCAGAGATATAACATCAAATATTGAATATTTGTACTCCTCAAATGAAAGAGAGTTTATTAATGACTGGTTTTCTGATTTTGTTAGTGTCGCTTATTATAAATGGAATGAAGAATCACATACGTGACTCCTGGCACCCCTATATATATATATATATATATATATATATATATATTCGTCTTTTCCTGTCTTTTCACCTAAGACTGAAATGGCATTGTTTGATTTATTTATTTATTTATTTCATTTTATTGTCTGCTTACACAGATTTTTTTTTATCTCCACTGTTAAGGCTAGACAGGCTGGTATATGTTTTCTTGTAGAAAGGTCTCAGTTCTTGATAATTTTGTTGTGAATTTGCAGTTATAGACTTACATTTTCTCCAGGTATCCCTCTGGCTCCCTTTGGGCCAGGTAATCCATCTTCACCCTGTTTTTAAAACAATTGAGCAGAAGCTTTTTCTTCCCAAACATATTAAATTATATATAAATATTATATATATAGGCTTAATACTTAATGTGTTGTATCAGTTTGATGGTTATAAATAAGAGTAGAAAATTTGCTTACAATTTAATTAGAAAAAAAAAAAAAAAAATATATATATATATATATATATATATATATATATATATATATATATATAAATTCCAAGCAAATGACAGACTCACCTTAAATCCTTGTGGGCCTTCACTGCCAGGTATTCCAGGCAGTCCCTTAAAAATAAATAAATAAATTGAACCGATATTGATTACATCTGTTATTGTCCTTTATGTGGCGGATATTCAGGTTTTCTAATAAATTACAACTCTAATTAATGACATTGATGACGGTGACCATGCTAAACAGACAAGTTTTTAAAAAACAAATAGCAATTTAAAGTAAGAACTACTGTGGACATTACATTGTTGGCAAATCAAACTAGAGAGTTTCCTTTTCCTCTAATGAAGCTAACATACATGGCTCTGGGACGAGGGGTTTGTTTTCCACTGCATGCCTTGATTAATCACATATGTAATTTGTCCCCGCAGCTTTCTCAGCCAGAGAGAGAAATAGGTCTTACAGGATGTTGTTAAATATCATTGTCAGGATAACATAGGAAACAACTCAAAAATAACATGATATAAGCTCTCTACAACTTCTAAATAATGACCAAACCAAAGATCTTGGCACTTGGCACTAACATGTTCTACTACTGTTATTCTTATTAAGAATAGGCAGTATGGTTCATGTTCATTTTATGATTTATATTCTGTTAATTTTTAAAGCTGCACAAACATGTACATTTCAATGCACTTGTTTAATAATGAAGTTACTGAGTAACTTTCTCTGCTTGTATAAGTCCTGATTGTAACGTTAGTTTGTGAAACCAAAATATAACACTCTGCAAAAGCCAATGACCATTGTTACAATTTATATATTCCAGGCGAGATGTCTACTGAATAACAAACTGCGTTCCTAGGTCTCACTGACATTGTTACCATTATAACATACACTAACAATGACATAAGCAACTACCCAATAACGCCTAAGATGCTCTGCAGTAGTCTTTTCAAGTGCTAAAGGTAAAATGTCCAAAGGTGTTAATTTAGTGCTGGGGGATAAAACGATATAGATTTGTTTCATGATAATTTTTTTTCTCAGTGACAGCGATAAGCTTTGGGTAATAAAGTTCAATAAACTATTTCTGTTTCCAGTTAGCATAGCCAGCTGCACACTATCAGGCACATATACTCATGCTATTATGTTAAATGAACATAGGCAATTGTGAGAATGTATACAAGACTATAATAGGTTTAATTCAATTGCTTGTGTGTATGTATTAAATATTTATATATTAAATCTTCTGTGGTTTGGGGTGCATTTTGTCTGTTATGGCTACACCCTGTCACAAAACAAGCGCAGAATCTTTCCATTGCGTGCAGGTTTTTCTTCACTCAAAGTGTATTTTCATCCTGGGAAATGGGTTTTCCCATTTGCGCGAGCACTGTTAGTTGCCTGACATCATTTTGACATATATTGTCACAGTGTGACAAAATGTTAATATTGTGATAAATATCGAGAACGATCAATATAGAAACATTTATCGTCATAACATTTTTGGCCATATCGCCCAGCTTGAAAAAAAAGCTTATGATACAGAAAACAGACAACTTTAATACTCTTGAACATTGAAGGACTGGCATCCCCTCCAGGATGTGTTCCTGCCTTGCACCCAGTGATTCCGGATAGGCTCCGGACCCACCATGACCCTGAACTGGTTAAGCAGTTACAGAAAATTAATGAATTTATTTAATTGGATGAAAATACATGTAAATTATTTCCAATAAATTCATTGAATAATTGGATTGTATTTTTTAAATGTAAACTAAATTAGGATCTGATGCTTCCACTTCACACCAAAGAAGTTGGGACCGGTCCAGATAAAGAGTGAAAAGTCATAGGACATTCAAATTACACCATTTTAAAATATTCCACAATAAGCAGGTGAAAATAAAAAGGTACAAAATGCTACCACCAAAGGCCCAGTTAAGATGCAAGTTAAGGTGGGTCATGGCTCATTGACTCTTTGTGCCATTCCTTGTGAGACAATTGTTGCTGCCATTTTATCATAAGATTACACTTGATTACACATAATGATGTGTAAATGGTTTAATTCTGTTTATTAATGATTATTGTTTAGGTTGTAAATAAATAAAAAATGATTAATAATAAGTTGTAACGCACAGATAGGAAGCGTAACAATGACCTGCTCTTTCCCAAATACTGAACCCAAATCCATCTACAGTTAAACCTCAAATCTTGCAGAATACTGACTACACTTTGTCTTCACCATGAGTTGACATTAACCCAGTCAGCTTCAGCACATTTGTTTATTAACAGGTTTAACCATCTAATCAGAATGTTTGATCAATTAACCACAGACAGAATGTCTGTTTAGACATTAATGATAATGTGGTTTGAACATTAACATATGGAGTGTCTAAATTCAATTTCTTATATCTCAGTGTATTCTTTATTTTTGATACTTTTCTGACACTATCACTGTTTAGTAAACATCAGGTCACTGTGGCCCTTTCTAGCTCTGTGTTACAATTATTAATGCCTTTTAAGGTGTTTATTTAATTAATGACCATTTAATACACAGATTTTTAAATTATTTAAAAACCTATACAGGGCGGCACGGTGGTGCAGCAGGTAGTGTCGCAGTCACAAAGCTCCAGGGGCCTGGAGGTTGTGGGTTCAATTCCCGCTCTGGATGGCTGTCTGTAAGGAGTTGTGTGTTCTCCCCGTGTCCGTGTGGGTTTCCTCCGGGTGCTCCGGTTTCCTCCCACAGTCCAAAAACACACGTTGGTAGGCGGATTGGCAACTCAAAAGTGTCCGTGTGTGTGTGTGTGTGTGTGTCTGTGTTGCCCTGTGAAGGACTGGAGCCCCCTCCAGGGTGTAGTCCCACCTTGCGCCCAATGATTCCAGGTAGGCTCTGGACCCACCACGACCCTGAATTGGATAAACGGTTACAGATAATGAATGAGTGAATGAATGAAAAACCTATACAATTGTAAACTTATTTTAACGTAGGACTGTTTTTTCAGCAAGACAATGCCGGCAGTTATCTTGTGCATGCAAACAGCTGAAGTCCTTTATCATGAAAGAACTTTAACAATTATTATCCTCAGCTTTCACATTTCTCGCAAAATGGGTTGTAGATATGATATAGTGCTCTTTGACTTTGCACATTACTGTGGGCAGAATAAATTATTTTACATAGGTGTTTGTGGTACTACATATCATTGCTGTCCAATAAAAAATATGAATCTCCCAAAATATTAACTTTACTGAAGGAGGAATAAACTTTCTTAACTTTCAGTGGAGGTCTATGTAAAATAATTTAATTCCAAGTAAATTTGGAGCATTTCAATTGGTTCATTCCCCATGAAATTTTCACATGATATGAAGGACAGCTGCTGTGTTAACTGGACAGCGGCTATATAAGAATAAAATATAAGAAACATTGTAAGTAGTTAACATTTTAAATTATACATTATTATATGTAATTTCATGGTATCTATTTCCACTGTTCCTTACTGTTAAAATGTTAAATTAGCTGTTATGTAAACACAAAACTGTAATGTAATGTAGTAAATGCCTCTTTTGGTGAGAAATCAAATCAGACAAATGTGTTCCAGTGAATTATGGTATATTCAGCTTTTTAATTATTTATTGAACTATATTTGACAACTTTGGGAAGTTAAAACCACCTGCAACTTATTATGCATATGCCAAATTTTATCATCCTGAAGTGGTCCCAAAGTGATCCACACTTTCTTTTTGAAATTTAATACATGTGCCTCTGTAATATCTGCTAAAAACATTCCCTTCTCTTCAATGTTTTCTAAAAGGTACATAATCTCATTACTGGTCAAAACATCTGAGGAATTTGTAAGTTAAAACTATTTTTTGCTCTGCTTACAAGATCAAAACACGAGTTTTATAATGGTCCACCCTAATGTTTGCTTATGTTGTGCCCTGTAAAAACTATTTTTGATTATATGAAGATTTGCATTTTATCTTTGTGAATACTTAATGGTGTCTAATAGGACTGAACAGTATTTTTATCAATATCTAGACTATTAAAAACCTGAGCATATATAACTCTATGCAATTAAATAGATTAATTGAACATTACTGAATATACATTTATTGTTAAAGACTGCAAAAAGATTTTTTAAAAAACCACACACATATATTCAAGCCATTAATTCAGTAGCAGGCCACAAGTGTATTCACTTTACCAAGAATGATTGCTGTATTTTACATCAACTTTGTATTATTCAGTGATTATTTCTCATTTATAGACTAATGGGAAACTGAGTAAGCGTTTAATGGTCTCTTGAGAGCATACATTTGGGGAAACAGTAAATAGAGTGGTTTGTGAATGAACAGGGGAGCAAACAAACTCTTTATAATTCCAGTACATCCAGCAAAGCCACGCTGAAATAGCTTATTTGTACGTTTTCCATGATAAGCGGAAGCAGATGTTTGGTCAGAATTTGCTCATCAGGGAATAGTAAAAGGAACATGGAAACATGTTGCAAAATAAAGCTCCTTCCTTCTTTATAGGTCTAATTCTTCAAGGACATATAATGGCTGAACATTTTGTAGGAAAAAGGTATATGTAAATGTGATATCACATTGTTACACTGAAGACAGTGCACCATTGCATGCCTTTATTCCCATACTTGGTGTGAAAGGGTATAGAGATTTTTGGCCTTGCCCAAGTTGTGTGTACCATGATTCAAAATTTGGAAGTTGCATGTCTTGGATATTGGTTCTTTTTATAACAGCTTATTAAAGCTCATCACTATTATATCAGCTCTATCATCACAAATAAGAAAGTAGATCAGAAATCATTTCTCACTGCACACAATATACAGTGCAGTGCTGTAACAAATTCCTTGCGAAAGTTCAGCCTAATTCACTGATATACAGCAGCAGTACAAACTGGGATAAATATTGGCATCTAACAGTAGTTTGCACCATTTATTAGCTGATTAATGCCACTTGGCTGGTTCATCATTGAAAAATTCTTGTCATGTCCTTCACAACTAACACACAATCCATCACTCTGGGATCATATATGATATGAAGTAAATTAGAAATTAACTATTAGTAACAAGTCAGACCTGCACACTATAAGACTGTCACACTTGTGTTTCCTCACAATGTCTCAGTGTGTAAATAGTGTGTCTACAAAAATTGAGTAGTAGACCTATGTCTAGGGACTAATTTCCTGACGCCCTGTGTCTATTTTGGACAAACCTGTTTTTCTCCTGCCAAATACTTTTAATGGCATTTTTTTTCTCAAGTCCAGTAGGTATATGCAACTAGATTTATTTGCACATCACTCAGTGAAATCATTCAAGTCTCATAGTCCACTGGCAACTATTAGGCTAAGGCACGCTGGCGTCCATATTGTGACTGCAGTTTCTGCCCATGTATTACTTGTGTTACGTTTATTTGATGGTTTAGTAGTTTTTTTTAACTTACGGCTGTTTGTGAGGGTATCTGAGTGCAGTGGGGTAGTCTCCTCTGCTACTCTCTGCTCCAAGATCAAACCTGTGTGTGTTTTTTTTTCTCTCGCTGCCTGGAGGTTAGCTGTGTGCTATCTCTGATGCTAACTGCTGGACCTGTTGACCGTGGGGGCCGTTTCCATCGCCACAGTTTGGCATGTGCCTGGCTGTCATCGCTGTTTTGTGCACTGGGATTATGGACCAATGAGCCTGCCGCCTGTGTTTGGTGTCCTGCTGTGGCAGCTGCTATTACAGATGTGGGCTGAGGGTATGTTTGATAAACACCTGCGCTAGCTGCTGTTGATTCAGCTGATAAGTGCATGCTAAGTGCTGTGGCTGGGGGGAGCACGGCCTCAATGTCCGCCGGCTGTGACTGGTGACCTGCGGACTGCTGGTCCACTAGGCTACCAGCCACTAAAATTGTTCCAGCTTACAATGACTGTTATTCTTGGGACCCAATTTAACCCTTTGGCTCAGTGCTGCTCACTGGCCTCTATGTAGCCTTGTTTTACTTTTTGTGTGTAAGCGGTTTTGTAAATTTTCCTACTGCCCTGTGTCTGTTTGTCCTTTGATGTTCTGTGTCTGTTTTTGTTCTGCGACTTAATATTGTTAGCGCTTTGGGTAATTGAAAAGCGCTTTATAAATAAAATGTATTATTAGCAAAACTGTAGGCCTATGAAATACATATGTCTACAGTTTGTCCAAGTAAATGACAGAGAGGACTTTTCCACTTTCTGTTCTATAAAACAGTTTCAAATAACATAAGGTACACAATAAGTAGCATTAAGAGTTGCCCAATTGCAGGCATTCCTGTCTTTGACAAAAACTAAGGTTAATAGGTTAAGGTTTGCACAATGTCAGTAGCAAGCAAATTAAGGTTGATATGTGCCTTCACTTGGCTTAATTTGTATACAGTGGGATAGGGGGCCCCAAAGTGGAGTTATCTAGCAAGTGAGCAAGGACCGTGATGAATCTGGAATGGGTTTACAGTTGTGTTTTATGAACAGAATGGGAGGGGTTGAAGACATCATTGTCTAATATAAAAATGCAGAGGCACCGGATCCATGTAAATAGGTTCTGGAACACATGCTCCAAAGATAAGAGGTGCTGGATCTTGTTTCAACAGGATCTGGCTCAAATTAAGCACTGTCTTCACTTTAAAATGGACTTTGTTGTGGAATCCCCTCAGTGGGGTCACAAATCTGTGACTCAGACCATGCTCCTGGCTAGTAAACTGACTTTCCAATAAATAGCTGGATAGCTGAGTCACTCACAGGCTCACTTACTACACAGAGGATTTCAGCTGTCCAACACTAGCCCTCTAACATGTATTCACTAATGCTCTTTACCAGATCAGATCAGCGTGCTTAAGAGTAAAAAGTTTAGAATAGCATTTAATTATGTTAAAATATATTTATCAACATAATGGAAATGACTGCTAGACAGGTGTGAACCAGGTAGCATATACTTACAACATGTCCTTGTGTTCCGTCTAGGCCAGGAATGCCAGGATCTCCTTTATCTCCCTAAAGAAATATAGGAACACAAGAAATATCAGAGTTTTAGAAAGACACTGAACTAGGCATAACCCAAGATCTTTCTAGGAGAGACTACTTAGTTGAATGGAGGAATATTTAGTGAGAATTTAGCGGACTGCTGCCAAAATATAATAGTTATAGGATTGTTCAGGCTCTGAAGGTAAACCACTTATTCCCATAGCTTCTCCCTGGATTTGAGAAAACAGAAAATGTGAATATTAAAGAGTCTGCATTTCAAAGCTTCAAAGTGTAACATTCAGGATTTGTGGTTTGTGATGAACCGCTCAGAATAACAAGAAACATCTGCTTCTCTAAAGAAGCCAGGAAACTGAAATTGTTGTTCAGTACAGAGAAGAACATTGTTATACAAATTCTAATGAACAAAGCTGGATTTGTTTTACCTAGGGAGGTCTGTAATTTGAGTGTATATATATACAGACCAACCATAGAATTATGACTACCTCCTTGTTTCTACACTCACTGTCCATTCTTTCAGATCAACTGATAATACAGGAGCACTTTGTATGACTTTGTATGCAGAGCAACAGATGGATTACAGTATGTAACTATAGAACTACATAGTTTGCCCCCTTTCACTCTGTTCTTTAATGGACAGCGACCTCACAGGACCAGCACAGAATAGCCCACCAATCAGAAAAATATCTGCAGCGTCCTGTGCGTGGCGTCCTGTGTCCACTGATGAAGGACTAGAAGACGATCAGCAAAAACTGTGCAGCAACAGATGAGCTATAGTCTCTGACTTTACACCTACAAGGTGGACAATGAGGTAGGTGTACAAATGAGTGGACAGTGTGTTTATTAAAAAAAAAAAAAAATTCCACCTCCAGATCCACTCATACCAACATCATGTCAGTGTCACTGCAGTGCTGGGAATGATCCAACATCCAAATCATGCCTGCTCTGTGGGGATTGTGACTATTGAAAAACAGAGTGAAATGGCGGTAGATATATGTGCAAAGAAATAGGTGGACTACAGTCATTTTCTAATTGTAGAAGTTCAAAGTGCTCCTTTATGGTCCGTGGAGCTGACAAAATCCATTGATCATTTCTAATCCATTTATCGTTCAGTGTATATGCTAATACTCTAAGAGACCAAACTCTAAAAATGAACTGTCCTACTGTATTCTAATTCAGGTGCATTTGCACAATACTGTAGGACTCTGTAAAAGGTGTGGAAACTTGCACTGAATCTAAATGTGTTTATTTTTGACTTGACACAAGCTCCTAATATGAGTTTTGGGCCATTTGACTCTCTCTATGGTTCCCTGCAGAGGAACCAGAGGGATTAATGCCTGTGGATTTGTGCCTAATTTGCAAGAGCACCTTCAAATATGTTTGCCTTGTATGAAGCAAGTTACTAGAGATGCATGACCATGCAGAGCGACAGGGCATGGGGGAAACACGTGAGGCTCAGGCACTGCAGTCTCCTCATTTATGTGCACACACCCTTGCACCAGTTGCAGTGGGTCAAATTTAATATATCGTAACATTTCTGAGATGATGCTTGGAAGATTGAGGTCTTAAAAGTTCCTGTCGTAAAAATTTCAGTGTCTAAGGAGCCAAGCATGGACAGCAGAGAATTGGGAATAACATGGGATCTACTGGATTTGCTTCAAAAGCTGGCTCTAAAATGTTGGACAAATAGGAAAGAATGCATTACAACAGTTAATGGACATGAATGCATACCTCTCCTCTGCTGGCTGTATGTGGGAGTAATAAAGGTGTACCCTTTGTCATCAAATATCTCGTCCATATTGAACATGGAAAAAATGCTTCACTCATTGTATTGTGGACTCAACACTCAACAATGAGTCGTCTTCTCATTGGATAGACACATTGCGTTGGCCAGATTAGGTGGCAAAATTCATCTCTGTTTAAGGTTTTGTGATCACTTATGCCGTGATCAGACCTATCACCCATCATGCATCACAAGTGCAACTGACTGGGCCAACACCTCCTATTGAAAATGAATGGGATTTGGTGTGACGCTGCACTGGAGCAATGTAATGCCAAATATCTTGCATGACTACCTAAATTAATAAAGTTTTTTGTTTGTTTTGTTTTCTTTGAGAACTTGAAATAATGCAAACCTTTAGACCAATCCCTCCTGGAATGCCATTGTTTCCATCTCTTCCAGGTGGCCCCTGTTGAAAAACCAAAGTTCACTGCGCGGTGGGTAGATCAGGTGATTGCCTCATATTTACCGAACAGAGATTATGAGCATAAATGATGGAACTGCATACATACATTCTCCCCTGGATATCCAGGTGGACCAGCAGGTCCACTGCTTCCCTTTTCACCCTGTAACAGAAAATATGTGTAATGTCTGGAAATGGAGACAGATTTCCTCTGAATACTCAGGAAACTCAGGAATACTCAGGAAGTTGGGTTTATATTATGTTTTGAAACATTGATCGCTCTTCATAAGATCACTCTTCATAACGCCTAGCTGGGGCTGCTCAATAACTGCAAAAACCATAATGATTATTTTGGTCAGTATTGACATTACGGTTATTTAACACGATTACTCATTCACTTCTGCAACATAATTAGTTAATTCAGTAGTTTTTAACAGTGGAATTGCTTGAAGTTTAGATCATTTGAAACTGAAAAAAAACATATTCTGTCAATCTTTAGTTTACCACATCATTTGAATGCTACAGCAGTCTTTCATACTGCGTGGAAAATGTCATGATGTATGAACTGGTACAAATGCTCCAAAATTACTTTTTTTACAAAATATTTTACAAAATTACAAAATCTTTTTACATTGGCTTCCATTTAAAGTTAAGGTTTTTACTTAAATTTATTACAAGTTATTAACATGTTTTCGTTGGACAGTGATAATAAATTATGTATTAAACATTACAAAAGTACACGTTTACATATTTAACTGAGTAATGTGCATGACAATGGAGCTACAGGTACTGTATCTCAGGATTCTTAGAGCTGGATTCTTGATCTACCCTCATCCAAAATTTACATAGTGCAGTTTTGTTTTTTTTTGCATTGCTGAGCTGGGAGAAGCTGTGGCAAAAGCACAATCTTCCCTATATATTTAGACATGGGTGCATTGCACTACTCAGGATCCCCATTATCCTCATTTCTTTTGTACACAGGTAAACATTTTACAATTTTACACAACATATAGAAAGTATTTAGTGAAAGGTTTGACTTACCACTAGTCCATCTTTGCCTGGAATCCCTGGCACACCTTGAGAGCCAGTAACCCCCTGTGAGGAAATAAATAAAAAAAATATTTATATATCAATATTCAAATATTCAGAACACATTTGAAATTGCACTCAAATAAGGATAAATGGCTGTTTTGTAACCTTCAGTTCTTTAATAATGTAGGGGTGCTGGTTTTTGGGAGGGGCTGGGGTGTCACAAGGAGTTCCAAGCATGCACCTTGGCTTCCCTTCTTCACTGTTTTGGGGTTATTTTTGGGACATTTTGTGTAATGTTATGTTGGGGTGGATGAGGAGGGGTGGTGTATTGTTTATTTACTATTTTTGTTTTGGTGTGTGTGTGCCTTGTTCACTTGCTGCCTTTTTTCTATATTGTTATATGGCGGATAAAGGTTGCCTAAAGCAGTATGGCTAAGATTGAAGACTCTCTGAATCCACTTTGATAGGTATTTACAAGTTAGCATTTGTGTATCATTTTAAACGTCTCCTTTAAATGCAGGTTTTAGCAAAAAGGAAATCAAAAAAGCAGAATACATATTTAACAGAAAAAATGCACAGTGGCGCAGCAGGTAGCGTCGAAGTAGTAGTGTCCAGGGGCCTGGAGGTTGTTTGTCCGCGTGGGTTTTCTCCGGGTGCTCCGGTTTCCTCCCACAGTCCAAAAATACACGTTGGTAGATGGACTAGTGACTCAAAAGTGTCCGTAGGTGTGAATGTGTGAGTGTGTGTGTTGCCCTGGGAAGGATTGGCGCCCCCTCCAGGGTGTATTCCCGCCTTGCGCCCAATGACTCCAGGTAGGCTCTGGACCCACCGCGACCCTGAACTGGATAAGTGGTTACAGATAATGAATGCATGATTGAATGATGTCTGAAAGCCCTTGTATAATATCTTTGCATGACCTTATTTGATATACTCTTTAAGTGTATAAATTTGGAAATATATTGTAAATATATTTTAAAGAAAATATTACCTTATCACCTCGTTGACCTGGTGGCCCAGGTAACCCTGAGACTCCCCTTTCACCCTGAAAAGCAAGAAACAGATACATATCATTAAGTAAATGTACATGGTGAGGAATTACAAAATAAATATGATAAACTAACAATTACTTACAGGCTGTCCAGGGCTCCCCTTTTCTCCCTTATACCCATCTGCTCCACGAGGCCCCTAAACACAGGAAAAAATTATCCCATATTATTTATATTCAGCAAGGCTTTACTGTGATTACTTTAATAATTTGAGCCTGTTGTCTGTTGCATTCATACCACAATGCCAGGAGGACCTTGAAGGCCAGGAATACCTCTTGATCCAGGAACACCCTTAAATAAATAAATAAATAAATAAATAAATAAGGTCCTGTAAATGTATCAAGAAACAAGTAGTAGTGCACCACATTTGTTTTAATAGCTGAGGTGGAGTGTTATAACTGAATAAATTAATTTAGGATGTGCTCTTACACTGTTGTCACATTCAGTGTTTAGTTGGCGTCTGTTTGAGTTCTGAAATGCATATCTAAAAGCAGTCAATAATCAAACATGCAGCATATTTTCCTCTCCATGTCTTTTAAACATTAAACAATTAATTTTTCTCTTCATTGTTTTTAAAATATATAAATGCATTTTTCTATTGTTTGTAGCAGTGACAGAAATGTTCAATATTTGGTCCAAAAAGAAATAGAGGCCCGTTGAATTTTATCATTTAAAAGAAACTTTTAGTAGCTATTGCTAGTTAATTCTTGTAGCACTGGACAATATCTATGCTCCAATTTAGAAAAAGGTGTCATTTAATAGGCGACCTTGAAATCTAGCAGTGTGAAAGTAGAATAATCTTTATATCAGTTACACAATACAAGATATTAAGCATATCTGCTTCAGGATAATGTGTCAGATGTATGGGATTTTCTGGTCAGTGTAGGTTTTGACATTATAACTGAAAGTACGTTGCCTGCAATAAACATATTACTATGAGAAAAGGAAAAAACAGAACAAAACAAATAGAAATAGAAACCAATTGTCCTTCAAGTGACTCTTCTGTTCAGATCATGTTTGTATGATGGACCATAGTTCCACTGATAGTGGGGGATGTTTGCTCTCTGAGGTTTAAATGGTGACAGAATAAAAATAAATACATAAATAAAAAACCCTGATGCCCCACATTTTGCAGTCATGTTCCCTCTAAATATGTATTAATTATACATTAAAATGTGCTGAAATATGTCATTTAAATTTCCTGTTTTTAAAGTTTTTATACCTTTAAAATCAGCAAAACCTGCCAAAAAATATTTAAAAAGGGCATCCAGAAATAAAAGTTTAATATAAAGGCCAAGAATGCTTTATGCATAATTTCTCTAGAACATGTAGCATATTATTAGCATTTGATATCTGTAAACGCCTACAATTAACATCTGTGCAATCCTTTATTCAGTGAGAGGATAACACTCATTCCTTTGTCTTTGAGACATAAACTAAATCTAAATCTTGCTTTTCATAACCAGACCCTTTTAGTACAAGAGAGTTCTTGACATTTGTGAATGCTGTACAGTCCTCCTCAGTTTATGATAGGCAAGTGAGAGGATTGACACTCTGTCCAACTGCCAACGCGCAAAGGGCATGGAGGCCAACAAAGAATTATTCTTTGTATTAAGACAGACAGCCTTACAGTAAGTTGACCTTAGATATTATGATCGAATGTGGAAAAGGAGACATAATTTAATGCACCACATAACTTTACAGATGTAAGACGCTAATGGAAAAAAGTATTAATTTAACTGCCTGTAGAATTTGAACAGTTGGGTAAAACACATCTTTAATTGTATGCTGAATTTTAGACATAGCCCCATTCAAATGTCGTATTTTGTTGATTTTGTTAAATGCAATATTCTGTTTATTAAATAATGAAAACATTTTCAATGTGCCATTTTTTCCCTCCCTGTAAGTGACAGATGGTTGTTTGTCTTCAATTCTACCTTCTTTGTGAGACTGCTGTGGGATTAATAGTTAACTATCCTACTGAGCATTCACATGGAGCAATTGGCTTGTCAAAATTTGATTAAAAAAAAAAAAAAGTCTAAAACAGAGCTCAGTAGTGTTTGCGCTCTCCTGTGTTTAACTTGTGACGCTTGCTGTTTATGAAAATTCTATTTCATATGTTTTTGTTGAAATATCATAGGTATTTGTTCAATATGTTTGTTATTTAATGAATCATTGTTGTTTAGATTCATAGCATTTAATTTGTTAACGTAACATTTTTTTCTCTTTACATAACTAGTAGAGTCTGTGAATTTGTTCCTTGCACATATCTACAAAATGTTCACTTTTCCTTTGTGAGTAGTATTGCTTTTTCAGTCAAGATTTCATTTTGCCAAAGAAAACTACAAAGACAGCCACAATGGCATACAAATCAGTTTTATCCATTTATCTCCTTTCAATAACTTGGTATAGCACTTTTATGGAAACACTGATTATGCAAGTTTCTGTTTCTTTTATAAGCATTTCCAGTTGTTGTTTTTTGATCCTCCCAATCTACAAATAAGCCTCCCCTGTTCCTATTAAATTATGCATGTATTAAGCCATGGGCTAGAAATTAGAATTATTACCAATATAATCAATAACTGTTTGGCAAGAGCATGTATCTAACTAAGGAGTCAAGGACCATGTGTTGCAGAAATGTTAGACTGTGTTGCAATAAGTGCATTTATTCATTCTCCAACTGTTGCAATACTTCTCTGGCATCAGTAATTTGTAGTTATGAAAAATATGAGTAATGGGGACAGTTTTTAAAGTTTCTATTGCAAATAATTTCAAAATATATGTAATTTATAACTTGTAAAAGTCATACAACCATACTATTAAAAACACAACTATGTAGATAAACAATACAAAATACATGTTAAAGTCTCTTAATATGTGCACTGTTTGGCATGCACGTTATTTACATATACCAACTAAACCCTATTTTCCTGTATGTGAAGCAACAGGGTTATCTACTGTGCTTCATTTGACCTATTTTACATGTTATAAGTAAATATTAATGTCAGTAAACTATATATTGGCCTCTGAAATCAGCCTTCATTTTTTAAGGATGTTTATGAATGCCACCCATCAACAGTTTGTGGTAACTCAGAAATGATTCACTGTATTTGTTAAATGATTCAAGTGAACCCACCCTAGCTCTGAACCTTAAATGCTGATTGAATTAATTCAGATTAATTTAGAATCCCTGGAAGGCACATTTTAATAAACTTCTAATCAGTTGCAAAAATTTCTTGCCATCTCACCATCTTGCATTCTTCTATTGGATCAGAAAATCATAATTGGTTGGTGCTAATTTTCTCTGGAAATGAGTCAAGCTTGACTGATATATGATATTTAAATACAGCCATAAGAAATTCAGTACTGAGAAGTTAAACTCTGGACTGTCTACAGGTGGACAAATGGCTTCCACATCTTGAGATTTGGGATGTGTTCAGCTGCACATACAACCACCATAAACAGCCATATATAGATCAAGGAGTAGATTGTCAACATGAGTGTTGTAGCGGGCAAATATGTAGTAATGAGTAGTTTTCTACTAAGTAAAATGAATTTGACACTATAATCAGAACAGGATCACTTGTGATATGTTTTTGCCTTGCATTTCCTGGAGTCTTGACTGCTTTCTTCTATAATGATCTTACATCATTAAAAATACATTATTATCCTTCAGTCTTTTAGCACCCTGCCCAGCACTACAAGTGCTCCATCTGATTTGAGGTTTGTATTAAACTGCGTAGTACTCACAGGCTTACCATCAGCACCAGGAAGGCCAGGTCTGCCGGACTCCCCCGTTTTTCCTGTCTCTCCCTATTAAAGACAAGAATTTTTATTTTTATTTATTTATTTTTAATAGAATTAAAATAAGGCTGTACATATGTACTGTTTGGATGCTGCTTTGTTTAGATTTAAATTACTAGCTTTTGAATTTAATATGACATCTATAATCAAGAAGAGCAACACAGCTCAGAATAACAATATGGTTAATAAGAAGAAATAGCTCCGTGGACCTCTAAACTACAGTTATATAAAAATACACTGTAAAAAAGAATAAGCCTTAAGCATTTTAGAAAGCTGATTATCTTTTAAAGTGATCTCCCACTGAAAAGCAGCATATGTTTTCAAGCATAGACTTGACCTTATAAATTTTAAACATTCCTTAAGGAGACTTCTGTGTAAATGTAATGCAGTGAAAAGTTAAGTGGTATTTTTAAACACTGTGAGAGTCTACAGGTAAATTTCTTTAACCTTTAACCAAGGCATTTTGTCAAAGTGTAAAATGGTTAAATGTTTAACCTTTGGGCCAGAAGCTCCAGGTTCCCCAGGAGGACATATGCAGGGTTCTGTGGTTGGATTAATGTCAGCCAATACATCAGCACACTGAAGGAATTCCAAAGAGACCAGATATTATTTCATATTTCCCAAACTGTGAAATACAGTTGATTTCAATATTGTACAAAGTGGCATTTGTCTGTTTCTTAAGCGCGTTTATGATATCTGCATTCACAAATACAGCATAGCAGCACTGAAAGAGGCCATAGCAAAATGTGGTATTAAAGTTCACTCAGTGGGAAGATAGAACACTTAAGGGATTTTTACATTCTTGAATTAGATCTGTCTACATGACTGAGAATTATGTGGCATGAAAGTTATAAGGCAATAAAAGAGAATCTCCAACAGAGACCAATTGAAAGTTCAAATAAAGCTTTAAAGGAGCAATATGTAATATAAATCTTGTACTACATTATAAAATGACCTGATTGTATCATCAAAGATTAAGGAAACATGCTAAGTTGAAGCACTGGCATCTCTGACAGCAGAGCTACAGCCAGTATGTTTTCCTTCGAGGAAGGTCTGGTACAGAGCAGAGCCTTTGATCCAGCCCACTGCCCTTTCCCCAGTACTGTTTCCATTTCCTGCATTGCCAGGTATGAAACACAATAGCAGCAAGCAAAAACAGTGTGCTGCAGCCATGGAAATGAGCAAGCGAACAGAGATGAAGTTAGATACTACTGGACCTAAAAAGCCTCAGCCGTCCCGAATATGGTCAGCAACAGTACAGATATATGGATTCAAGGCAAAAACTGTGGTTTGTGTGTTTAACAACCAAGGTGAGGAATCAATGTCTTGATTTGGTCACGTCTTGCACTCGATCCTGTAGGTTTCCTCAACCTGGCAACCTGCGTGAGTTTTTCGTCAGGAGTGGAGGGGGACAGGACAGAATTCTCTCCACATTTTGAATTTAGACTTTGGTAGCCATTTTAAACACTGCTGTCAGTATTACATATTGTTCCTTTAAAAGACATGCATCTGAAGCCTCTAAAGAGGCTTCTTAAGGGGTTTTACCAGGCTGTGCTGGCTTTTGAGGTGTTAATGTATGTTCTTTTGGCCTTTCTAACTTTAATAAATCAAATGGCATGACACGGTTGAGACAGCTGTTTTCAGTATATTTTGGCACTCTTAAAGAACAACACAGGGAGTCTTACCTCTGCAGTTGAAAATGAGCTTAGCAGTTACTTTTTCAAGCGAGCAAAGACATTGGTCAAAATACATACCTCTCCATCCTACAAATGAAAGGAGTGAAATAATGTAATCGGCCAAAGTGCAGCAAATCAGCACAGGTTAATTAAGTGTAATGCAAACTCATTGCTTAAGAATGTAAATGTGATCTTAGCCAGAAAGAAAATGTATCTTCTCTGTAAATTTGTTTTACCACTGACTTTTGATATTTTCTGCATTTTGCAAGCTTGGTTAGTAAACTTGAAATAGCTAGAAGTTTCTTTGAATGCATTTTATGATAACTGAGAGAGAAGCAGGCAGAAGAAACATTGGAAGCATTAACATGCACATTATATCTTCAGTGCCTGCTAATACAGTGGTGTTTTAAAGTTTGTGAACCTTTTAGAACTTTCTGTATTTCTGCATAAATTTAACCTAAAAGCAGACTTTAGTCCTAAAAGTAGATAATCCCATAAAATAAATTAGACAAAACTATTAAACTTGATTTATTTATTGAGAAAAACATTCCAAAATTACATATCTGTGAGTGGCAAAAGCATGTGAACCTTAGCTATCGGTACCTGCAGTGACACTCTTGTGCAGCTATAACTGCAACTATATGTTCCCACTAAATTTTGACCACCTAATGGTGGTCTCATGAACATTAAAATTAGCCAATGTAAGAAAAGCCATTACTTGCTTAGATGTTACCATGGGTTTATTTGTAACTTCAAGGACAATTGCATGCCTTGCTTTTGAAGTGATGTTTCTTAGCCAATCAATCCTGGAGAGGGTAATAATTGTCTTGAATTTCCTCCATTTGTACACAGTACACAAATGTTTTAGAGATGGTTTTCTAACCTTGTCCAGCATCAATGACTTTTCTTCAGATGGTTTCAGAAAGCTCCTTTGTTTGAGCCATGATACACTTCCACAAATGTGTTGTGAAGATCAGACTTTGATAGATCCCTGATCGTTAAATAAAACAGGGCACCCACCTCCATGTGATTATCATCCCTCTGACTAAAAACACCTGACTTTAATTTCACCTCCAAATTATATGCTAACCCTAAAGGTTCACCTCTTTTTGCCACTTACAGATATGTAACACTGGAGCAGTTTTCTCAGTTAAGAAAAGTCCAAGTCTGATATTATTGTTTCATTTGTTTGATGTGTTTCTCTTTTTAGGCCTTGTGTGTAAATCTGATGAATTTAAAGTCAAATTTAGAAATATAGAACATTCTAAATTTTCAAGCACCAGTGTACATGATATTCCTTAAAAGATTTGTGAGTTAACACAACCTTATATACTCATATAATTGGTATCACAGTATGGGTTATACTGGAAAAACAATGTGACTTTTAAGGGATGGAATATATCTGTGAGTGCCAAAATAGGAGCATCCAAAATTCTTGTACTCACAACTCCAGGTATTTCACAAGCAGTTTCTCTGTTATTCTGCTCAGGGTCACAGTAGATTCGTAGCTTCTGAAGTTCAAACTGTTCAGAGATAAGTTAGCAGAAATTGTCAGAGCTTAAAAAAAGTAATTCTGAGGAAATCCTTTGATTATTTAAAATATATATATATATATATATATATATATATATATATATAGTTTTAAGCACCGGAGGTTTAAAAAGGTATTTGTCTGAGCAGTAACAAATAATACCCAACATTAGATTAAAACCAAATAACATTATTCCAGTCAATGTGATATTCTGTGTGTGAATGTGAGAAGGCATTAGTTTAAATATATTTAATTATCTTAGGTGCCTAAGACTTCTGTTATAGTTAATTTACATTTAGGACATTTAGCAAAAGCTCTCAGACCAGCCAGAAAGGAGTTGCAGTTGTCAAATCCTGAAATGAGAGACTGAACAAGCACCTGGATGACCCCTCTAGAGAGAAAAGGTCAAATTCTCTGGATGTTGTAACTGAGAAATCTGCTTGACCAAGTCAGGTTTGCAACATGATTTGCAGTCACATAATAAGGGTTTCTCACTACAGAAGTGTATTCAGAATTAAAGCTAAGAAATGAAGTCTCCCACATTCCTTCTGAAATGTAGGGACTTTTAAAATATTGTACCCTCATTGAAGCAGCATGTATTCTTCCACAAATTGTTTTAGACTTAACATTAAATTGGCTGTTAGGTTTCAGTGGCATTCAACTACATGAAAATTAGTGAGATCTGGTGATGATGTATAATTAGTTTTGGATTATAAAGCCCATTCCAAATATATTGAGTCCTGCTGCACCACTCCAGAGAACACAGTTCCACTGCTCTAGAGACAACATGGTATAAAAACTCTGTCCAGAGTGGGTGCACCAAAAAAAAAAAAAATCCACTTAATTCACTCATTTTAATGGCTGTCTGCAAACATTTGAACATAGATTTTGTTGCATTTTTAAGCCAGTTGAGAAATTCAAAGCTACATAAAATGTAGTCTGATTAAACTTAAAAGTTTGTATTTTGTTGAGATTGTTATCAAAAAGGGGATGATGGTGTAGTTTCTAATTAAGCACTTTTATTAAACTTACCATGCAAAGTAATGTTTATCCACACTACAACACCCAATGGCTCACCAAACTCTTTTTACTGCTAGGATGTTCGTAAGTGTGTGTTTAGTGAAAGTAATATATGCTTGTCTTGAGTTAACGCATGGTGTACATGATTTGTGTCTGTCAGTGGATATTAAATGAATTACAGTCCAGGTTGGTATGCTTACCGGAACAGTGGTTTCTTTTCTGACATATTTCCCAACCTGTGTTTTTCCATTGATGAAAATGCCATCAGGGGGTTCCAGTTGCAAGGTTTCTATTTCAAGGTCATCAACGTAGAGAGTGACTTCCTCTTCTGTTACCAGGAGACGCAGCTGATGCCAATGTTCATCAAAAAGTTTCTGTGTCCATGACAGAATAAAACATCAGAAGGTAGCATGAAACAATGAAACAACTGTTTAAGAAGGTTCTTCAACATTTTGAAGACCAAACTCTGATGAAGGAATTTTATGATACTCCGGAGACCTGGGGAATGAGGTGGCAGTAGTTACTAACAGCAGGTATATTTGTGCTTCTGTTTGCACAGATATACATTGCTGTTTGACTATAATTTCAAAGCAAGGCAGTGTTACTATTTTACTATCATGCTGAGAAATAGAATGCAGATTTCCCACATTATGTACTTAAAAATAATAGAGCCACTTACAAATATTTGAAAGACACTACATGTCTGACTAGTTCACCAGTTGTAATCAACAGTAAAAAAGTAATTAGAAGTCCAATCCCAAATTATTGCTACTCTGAACATAACACTGCAAAAACTGCTCTATAGAACTTTTGGAGGAGAGTAGGACCACCCTTCACCATTGATGTCAGTACAATGCTGTCAAAATGAATTACACTAGGGGGAGCCCCAAGAACCCAAAACCCATAAAACCCTAATCTTACCTAGTGTTCTTTAATTTCTAATGATGGGATAATAATTATGCAGTATTTTAATTTTTAATTTTTTTGTTTGTTTTGTTTTTTATTTTTTGACTTGCACAATATTTTATTTAAGATAGATGCTGTTTTGTGACATTTACCTTTGCAGGTGGCTTCTTAAAGACCACTGTCTGTGTTCCACTCGGTGTTCTGCTGGTAGTTGTAAACATGAGTGTTCTGTCCACACCATTTAGAGTGACTGCCATTTGAGGCATTCCGTCAGTTGTCTGTATCCTCCACAAATCCCACTCCTCAATCAGCACAGAGCCCTTGTACTTAAGAGTGGCCACAAACACATAAGATGGTGGAAGCCCATCAGGAAACAAAATCCTATAAATAGCAAAATAGAAAGATTGTTTGAAGTTGAATAAAATGTGTAAATAGTGTTTAAAAAATACAATACTTTTTTCCAAAGTGTACCTGGTGTTCTCACTTAGATCCAAGGGGGGTATCACTTGGTAGGCTTTGAGTCCATTCCGAGATCCTTTTGTCTTTTCGATTTTCTTGGCCAAGTTCAAGTGCAGCAGAATATCAAATCCTTTTTCATCCCGAGAGTCAATTGGTATCTTTGTTGGACACACAGTTTCTATGGAATATTAAAATGGAAAATGAAAGTGTTGCAAATTACATTTTATGCTATATGTTGTATATCTTAACTCCACATGAGAATCATTTTTATTTAAAATAAAGTTTATACTTCCGACTCAATCTATGTACTTCATTTATTCAATCATAGCTTTTATTTTTCATTGAAATTGCAATGAAATTTTCTGTAACATCAGGTAGAGTGGTTGGGAATCTTTAAACGTTCAAGGAATGCTGGACTTTGTTTCATTTGGCCTTGGAATCTGTAGCAAAGGACCTTGGCATGGAACCCTGGACATTTTGCAAATATGCCGGTCTAAAGAACATCCCAGGCATTGTAAAAAAAAAAAAAAAAAACAGACAAATGACCATCACTTCCAAAGTATATCTTAATCTTAACTCTGACAATGTCCAGAAGAACTACAGAATCCAGAAAAAAAATTTGGTTCCACACACACTTTCATAGAGGTCAGGTTTTCCTTTATTGTTATTCAGATATTTGTGGGTCCCATTTTTAGTAATCAAGGATTAGAACAGAAAATCCCTATAGTAAAATATATTCTCACCACCCACCCTAGAATTAAATTAATGTAAAAACTTGGGCATTTGAGTACTTGGTATTTGTTTGTTTTCTTCACACATCTTACAACAAAATTCATGACAATGCTTCTACTGTATCTTACAGATAGTACAGCTTGTGCTTCTTCTTTTGCAACAAACTTGCTGGAACTGTGAATTACTGGATGAGTCAAATTGTCATGTTTTACATTTTAATAATATTGCTGTTCTGATTTTAAGGTAGGTTTCTTAATTGGTTTATGATTGTTAAAATAAACCCAACTTGTCATAACAGCATCCTCACATGAGACACCTGAGTGACATAAATTTAATGTAATAAGATGCTGTTGGAACACAAGGCACAGACTGATGAGAAACTCGTGGGCAGAAAGAATTTATTTTTTATTTTTAATTTTTGTCTGTCATACACCTGGCTAGTTTGTATAAAGAGACCAAAATATTGAGCTTGTGCTTTCAGATACTTGAGTGTTTTGAACATTTTCCAGTTCTCTGTCTTCATTTCACACTTAAATTTACTACCAGCCAGGTGGAAAGAGAAAACTTCAATGTGCAGAAGTGTAAATCAAGTGCTGATCTCATCTGTGAAAATCACCAAATTATGCACGCTCATTCTGGGAGGTGAAATAAATCTGTCTGTACAGGTATTTTGTAAAGAGGCAACTTCCTCTCTAAAGACTCTCCATAAAACAGAATAATTTAATACCAAGATCTGCAAAAAACACAAACTAGGGGTTAGCACATACCTAAACATGACAAAACAAAGCATTAAACACATCAGTAAGTCAAAAGAAAACGTTTTACCTTCACATAGCTTCTGCCTAATAACTTCACGGATCCTGGAGATGGCTTTGTAGTCTTCCACATAGAAGACATAGGTAGAGGATGGCTTATTGGCAATTGCCCGTAACTCTGACTCCTCTGTCTCAGACCCAACACCAATCGCAAAGAGGATTATCCCTTTTTTCCTAGCAGCGTCTGCAGCTTCTTGCACATCATCTTGTGACTTCCCATCTGTCAGGACCACAGCAATTTTTGCTACCCCATTCGGCCCGCGCTCAGACAGGTCAAACAACTCGTGACTGGTAAATTTGATAGCTCTTCCCGTGTTGGTGTTGCCCCCCATGTAGTCTATAGACTCTATACTTTGGCTGAGGTCTTTGGTTGAGTAATGTTGTCCCAGTGGTATATGTAAGACAGGATCATCACTGTACTGGACCACCCCAATCTGGGTGAACTTCTGGCCAATGTTGAAGCTCGTTGTGATGTTCACTAGCCACCATTTAACTATCTCAAAATTTGTGTCATCCACACTCCATGAGCCATCAAGTATGAATACTAAATCACTAGGGGCTGTTCTGCAACCTGGAAAGGGAAGGAAGTAGGGGTGTCACATCTTTACCCATTGTGTGTAAAAGAGTAAGAAAAGTTGACACTAATGGTACTTTTTCATTGCATGGTCCCTACTCGACTAGACTTGGCTCTATTAATCTTTTTTTTCCCCTTTTCCATTAGGGAAATTTGTTCCCTGCTACCTGGAACCAGGTACTTTCTTTTACTGCCTGCTCACTCATCATTCCCAGCGAGCCAATTTGAGACAAAATGTGAAAACCTTGCAGAGCACTTGTCAGTCACAATGAAATGCAGATATCCAGCACAAAGTAGCCATTTGTAAAATCTGCAAGCTACAATAGATATCACATTTGTTTCTATTCAAACCACAGATGCACATAAATGGTCTTTTTCAAGAGATAGAAACATTTGTTGGATCAGTTGCCAATGAAAGACTACAGCGAGAGCTGGGTGGTGCAACAAGGATTAAAAAAAACTCTACTGATGTGTCCAAACTGGTGTGCAGTTAAGCCATATACAGTCCCTAAAAACAACACACATATACACAAAGAGTAAACAATGCTCAACTTTACCCCCACCATTATTGTGATTTTCCTGTTAGTGACTGTGTTTTGTGACATTACTGGCTACATGTTGGGGGTTTAGTTGAAAAAGTATCATATACCATAGACCAAAATCAGAGTACAGCAAAGAAGAGTAGTTACCAAGCACTGGAAAAGTACCATGGTGCTTTTCATCTGCATGGTGCCTACTCTATTTGACTACTTGGTTCTACTCACTTATTTTGGGTCTTGTTCCCTGGTAAATTTTCCACTAGCAGCCCCCATCCTTCCCCCAGATGTAGCCAGTGACATTGAAAAACACCATCTCCAATGGGAACTGCGGGCTTTGGAAACCACAACAATGGAAGCGGTAACATTGTTTATGCATCACATATTTGGTTTTTTTGGGGGGGGTTTTTTGACTGAAAATGTTTAACCACCCCTCAGTTCAGAGAGATCAGTAGAGATTTTTTTTTTTTTGCTTGTTGCATCATAAAGGTCTTGCTGAATACGTTCTTGGGCCACTGATTCAAGGAGCATTCAAAGACCGCTTCAAAGACCACTGCGTAATTTTACAAGCTGCCTTGCACTACTGTAACGTGGATATTTTAAAAATGCCTAGTTTGTGCTGGAAGTCTGCTTTTTATGGTGATTGACAAGTCTCTCTGGCTAAACAGCACTCTGCAAAGTTTACACTTCACTTCATTAGTCCCTACTCAGCTTGCTTGGAACCACAAGCAAGCAAGGACTAAAAAAAGTACCCATTCCCAGGTACCAGATTTGTCTAGTGGAAAAGGAAAAAAGCAGAGTAGAGCCAAGCTAAGCTTAGTACCATGCAGTGCAAAAGTTCCATAAGTGAGCAATACGTAGGTTGAAATGCTTGATTAATTAACAGGATTTATTAGGTGATGTTATCAGAGACAAGTTTCTACATGCGATGGTAATGGAGATGAGAGAAGCATCTTACTTAATCTCATGTCTTCATCTTGTGCTGTACATAATAAGGGAAGGAGCATGGAGTACAGACACCAAAAGACAAAATGCATGGATCTCGTTTTGCAACTCATGTTCTTGAAGTGCCAAGCTCCAGTTTTTGATCCTAAAGGGAAATGAAGACAAAACGTGCAGTTCTTAGATGACCTCACACCAGTGACATCTTGTGGATGTTAAAGCAGACTTCATGATGGTTTGTTACATGAAAAGCATGCTTTTTGTGTGTCACATAGAAAAAAAGAGATAACATTGCTTTTAATTCCTGGTGCACAGAATATGGTGAGGTTAATGAAATCCATGCCAGAAGAACATGATTGTTAATGACCACAATTGTCCATGGCAAACAAAGAAATTACACAGAGACTGGTGGAAGCCAGCTGAACAATTTATGTTCAATTGAATGATTGAACATTTACAGCGTCATCTATCAAATGTACTGGGTATTAAAGCGAACATGGTTTGGCTGTGTCAGACATGCACATAGAACTGCATTTCCAAAGGCACTTTGGCTTCTTTGGAAAATCATGTATTTTACTGCAGTTTCCAGAAAAACAGAATTGCAGACATGACAAAAAACAGTAATAAATTAGTAACAGAGATTTCTGACAGAGTGGGTTTGCATTGCTAATAAATACAGCTGCGGTAAGAAAAACATGAGTTGCTTTCAGAGCTTTTCTCTTAAGAGTACGTGCCAAAATACAGTAGTTAATATGATGTTATATAACCACACACCATCTAATAAAAAGCTCTTTTGAGAAATATTTTTGTAAATAAAGTGTGTGACAAACCTTTCTGTGAAAGCTTCACGTAAATATTCTAATGAGGACCATTCAATAGAACATTTATACTATAAGATAAATATCTTTATATATATATATATATTCATTCATTATCTGTAACCGCTTTTCCAGTTCAGGGTCACGGTGGGTCCAGAGCCTACCTGGAATCATTGGCCGCAAGGCGGGAATACACCCTGGAGGGGGCGCCAGTCCTTCACAGGGCAACGCAGACACACACACACTCACATCTACGGACACTTTTAAGTCGCCAATTCACCTACCAACGTGTGTTTTTGGACTGTGGGAGGAAACCAGAGCACCTGGTGACCTGGTGACTACGACACTACCTGCTACCGTGCCACCCTTCCAAAGGATTTCAAATGATCAAAGAGCTTCTTTGATCATTTGAAATCCTTTGGAAGCCATCTAAAAGATAAGGTTGACCTTAACACAGGTCAGACTGATGCACTGTTTGCCACTGTGCCCTATACATTGTGTATATTCCTCTTTATTATTATTATAGTAATGGGGTTTTCCTCTCTTTGACCTCCATATTGAAGCAACTACATAGAATTATACTGCCATGACAGAGCTGGCCTTTTGCTTCAGTGCTTTCCCAAATCCCAGCTTGTGGGGGGGAGTGATCTGGAACGCACCATTATTTGCACGACCCAGCCGTTATACGCCCTCCTACTTGCTTTTCCTCAGAACTGGATATTTCTACTTCACTGCCAATCGCACATGGAATCCATTTACAGTGTCAGACAGTGAATTTCCAGTTCTGAACAGTGACCAAACACATGTACTCATGACAAAATGAAGGCCACATTTGTCCAAAAAAAGTAGACAGAGTTTGATTGGACATAGCAGTTATGCAACATCAGTCCTTCCAATGTGGACAACACCAAAGTCTTGTGGGTATGAATATGAATGTTGGACTAAATTCCATTAAAACTAGCTGTGCATATGTGTCTCCTGGACAGTGCCTCTTGACATATGGCATTTTTCTGCTCCATAACGCTTTGATTGAACTCTGAAGTTATTAAGGCTTTCCAGACCTTTACAGTTCCTTTCCCAGGTCATAGACAGAGGGCAATAGCATAGATGGAATGTGACATGTTTAAATAACAGTGCACTATTACACTCTCAAATTCACACCAGCGTATCCTCGCATGTATCATCCAAAACATGACATGTAAATCTCATGGAAATCTCGGGAATTTGGTAGAGAGTAATTCATCTTGTTTGCAGGGATACTTGTTTAAGATTTATTTCTGCCTAGTGGGTTTCATCCAAATAGATGTGGGAGACAGGAAACACTTGCTGAACAGCTGATTCGTCCCTGTTCTCCAGATGAGGTATTGCTCAGAGTGTTAACTGCTCCATAGCCATAATATAGTGTTGTGCAATTATTTTATCCCTGCTAATCCCTAGGCTTATTACACCCTGAAGCTTATTATTCAGTAACTACATAGACCACCGTGTAAATTGGATTAGTGTATTTCATAACAGATTCCAGATCATTTTAAGGGATAAATCATTTAGTGAATAAATATAGAAAATACTTTAAGTGGAATGCTTAATGGGTCAATAAGCTGTAAAATAGCTATATTTCTAATAATGATGAAATAAAACCAATAAATAAATAGAAATAGAAGAAATAGTACAAAGACAATATTTTAAACAGTAAAATTGAGAAATTTTGAGAGATATTTGCCCAATTTGATGCAAAATTTTTGGAATGGGGGCATGTTTACGACTGTGATGCATCACAATTTTACAACACTCTGTAAGTGTTTGGGAACTGAGAAGATCAGTTGCTATAGTTTGGAAAGTGAACTATATTCTGATTCTTGCTTTTTATAGGATTTCAACTGCTCAAAAGCTCAGGGACTCTGCTATTGTGTTTTTCATTACATATTGCACAAGTTGTTTTCAGTGTGTAACAGGTCTGGACTAGTATAGCACCCAAATTCTTTTACTAAGGAGCCATGCTGTTGTAATTCATGCAGAATGTGAATTTGACTTCTCCTGAAGAAGATGTCATCTGGATGGCAGCATGTTGCTCCAACACCTGCTCAGCCTTAACAGTGGCTTCACTGAGGTGCAAGTCACCAATGCCATGTGCACTAATTCCCCTCATAACATAGCAGATGCTGGATTTTCAACTGTGTGCTTAATTTCCATAGCATTATGGAGCATTTTGTTCACTGTCCCAACATTTCTGTAATGTGTTGCGGGCATCAAATTTAAAATGGGTAAATATTTTTCAAAGAACAACAACATTTCTCAGTTTTAACATTTTCAAATAAATAGTGTGTTTAAATGATTTGCTCACATGGCATACCCTTTATTTTGCTCAGTGTCCCAAGTTTTCTAAAAAGGGGTTTTTACATGGCACTTCTGTCTTTAATTGTTCATATCTAAAGTCTGGTTTTTGATGTATATAGAATTTTAAGTGGAAATAATTTGAACTGCTGTTAAGAATTTTCATTTAAGTATCCAACATAAGAGACAAATAAATGAACACACAAAGTCTCAAAGCACTCAAAAGCACTAGGGAAGAACAAATACATTGCATCAGAGAGCCCAATGAATTGATTTCAAATAATGAAAACCATAAAACCAAGCAATTTCACTGAGGACTAAATAATTCCAGCCATTCAGGGGGTTTCCACTGTTCCTTACATCAGGCCATCCCCAAGAGTAACATTCTGTCCATGTCTGGGATCCCCCTCTGTTCCTTTTTTTGATTACTACACTTCAGCCACCCCTGTTCATGCCTTTTAAAGCTTCCACTCTCAGAAGAACCAAGGAAACATCTTGTAGGGGCAACACAGAGCTTTTCTTATTATTTATAGAAAAAAAAAAAAAACATCAGCTTTATGAGTCGTGCGCTTTGCCAAAACAGCAGTTAAATCCTTCCTTTCATTCCTCTTATGTGTAAGGGAACTGATAACTATTCCTAATGTTTTCAGTATGCAGCTGTCAGGCTTGGGAAACCTGTATGCTCAATAACCTGCATGGACGTTGTTAAAAATAAGTGTAGAACTCACAAGAATCTTGGCATGCTTCATTTTCTTTCATAGGTTTCACAGCATATAAACATTCTTTCACTTCTCACCAAGGGATGGGACACGTTTTTTAAAATGCTGTAGGCACAACATGTCAAATAAAAAACAAATGTGTATTGCTCAAGACGTTCCAGATGATGTTTCCAAACATGCCTTTGTTAAATATTAGCGCATCACAGAATGAAACACGTAACACATCTCAATCTTCGTCATGCTGATATTCTCAGTTAGCAGCCAGAGCTATATAAAAGAAAATCAAACACCAAATCCACACAATGACAAACCAAGGAAACAACAACAACAACAACAACATGCATTTACAACTAAATTGCCCTACCATAATTTAAGCAAGAAAAAGGAAAGGTTTACCAGAACGCAAAGTGTGTGGAGCTGGACTCCTGCTGAATGAAGTCCCCCCTTTACGCCCTCATAGGTGTTCCATACCCAGGGTTTTGCAGAGCACTAGTCTGGAGGAGGTGGGTTTGGGGAGGCTGCAGAGTCACAGATGTTCCTTCAGTGAATGGGCCTGCCCTCTCCATCTCCTTTCCAACTCTCTCTCTCTCTCTCTCTCTCTCTCTCTCTCTCTCTCTCTCTCTCTCTCTCTCTTTCTCTCTCGTTCTCTCTCTCTCTCTTTTTCTTTTTCTCTCTATCTCTCTTTGGCTACCAGCCACTTTCAATTACCAAGGGGTGGAAACAGATGCAGATAAGAAAAGCTTCATAAAAAAAATAGCAAAAGAGAATAAGAGCACATTTTCTGAAAGCAAAGGAAAATAATTGTAATGTTGGCAACATCTATCTAAACCGTAGGGATTTGGATTAGTTATGCCTGCAGAGGCAATGAACAGTGAGTGAGGGTTTCTGGAATGATACGCAAGATTAGATAAGTTGCATGCTTTCTGATACCGAGTCCAGTTTGTTTAAACACATTACTTTTTCTTCCTGGTCTTATTAGGCTAGATTTTCTTATTAAAACACTATTCTCTTGTATTATAGAAATTCATATGAATGTGTGTGGCATAAGTCAGCCACAGAGGATAGTATATAGCACATAAGCTGGCATCTAAGTCTTGCAAGCTAGGTTTCTATATTCAGATAATATATATATATATATATATATATATATATATATATATATATATATATATATATATATATATATTGTATATTTTTATCTTATTGTGGCACTCCAGTAAATTGGTATCTATTTTCAAGAAAAAAAAACAAAAAAAAACAACACTTCTATGGTAATTTAAAATAAATATACATGTAAGTTTAAAAGCCACTAGTGTAAGTTTCGCACTCCAAAATATGCTGTGCTTGACCATGATGCATGATATACTTGAGAACAGAATCCATTCTTGGCAAAACTTTAATAAGTGCTCTCTTTAATGAGGATATTTCAACTGTGGAATGTTAACAACTATAAATCATCGATAGCACAACTTCCTATTTAATCCTCTGTAGACCATGACACTTGCAGTCTGTTTTAGATGTGTAATTATCTAGATCCTGTCCAGGTCACATACAAACTGTTTATGATCCAAAGTAGTGTTCACTTGACTTGAAACTTGACTTCACTTGAAACAAGTACAAATAAGGGACAAATGCACAATTTTGTGGCTTGTGTTGAGGGTGGTGCACCAATGAAATAAAGCTTATGTTCTTGTTAACATTTTGTTTAATTTTCACAAAAAGGATTATAAATAAGCCAAAGAATGTGGGATTCTTGTGTTTTTTTCTAATGGAAATAATAACTAATAATATTAGTTGTAACATCATGTTTAGCAGCTGAGGATACACTACTCCGATGAAGTCAGAGGCTACTCTCCATATATTTCTTGTCAGAGAGGACATTACCTAAATCATTAATTCTCCAGAAAACAGTGGAAAAAACAAACAAACACATATTGTTAAGTGGATTGACTGTGCAAAAAACTCCAAAGCTGTCATTGTGTGAGTTTGTGATGTTGTGGACCGGAGCTTTGTACATGTTGTCGTTCTGCCTTGTGCTCAATGATACTGGGTAGACTATGGACCCACCGTGACATTGAAGAGGATAAACTGGTTATAGACTATGAATGAACAAATAATTGTTTAGTTTTCTAAACATATTCAGACCAATGTCTTTGGGCTGGCTTCTTACGAAACAAATGTTTGACAGGAAAAAAAAACACCCCCTCCTTAAGCAAGTGGAGTAACTTATACCAACAAATGAATGGAATGTTTTTTGTTATGAATGAAAATTAAGTAAACATAGGTTGATCTCCGACACCCTTACACAGTTTTAGCCTATATGGGCTAAAATGGGGCTATCCTATGAGCTCTTCAATAGCCTTTTTTAGTGCACATTTCATGCCTGTTGGCCTCTGCTTGATTGAACAGACGTGGGGATGATGAACATGCCAGAGAGCAAAAGCTCTGTTCTCTTCTCCGCCCACAGACACTGTGCCTCCATCTTCTCAAATTCTAAGGAATCATCACTCACATCTTCTGGGACTCATCCTCCAACTCCTCTAGCATGCGATTCTGTGAAAAGTCAGGAAGCAAATTTAGCATGCATATTTACTCCTCTCTCCCAGACCCAGCTATACAAATACACAAGTAAAGGGATTTTGCTTAATCTGCTAGTTTTGATCTTGTTCCCAAATTCTGCCATTGACTTCCAAAGATTGATTTGTTGGAAAACTGGAATCCCAAAGCTCCCCTCTGTAAGGGGCCCACCTGCTGTCTCTGGCAGACAACTGCCTCCATGACGAATGTTTAATCTGAGGATTGGGGTGCAGTGATTGACGCATTTGAAAAAGAACTTCTGGTAAATCACAGATCCTTCTCTGCCTGTTCCGGGGAGTCCTCTCAGCCGATTCCTTGTAAATTGAAAGATACAGCTGGTTTTGGAAGACTGCGCATTCCATGGGGTTTGAAAAGTCAACTGCTAAGTCATGTCTGTGAGGTGCAGGTCATATGTCTTTCCTCTATTGGTTTAAATAGCAGCGGGGTGTGACAGCCAAAATGATTAATTTTGGAGGGTTTGTGTAGTTTGGACTTGCCTACGTTTATTGTGAGTTAGGAGACTGGAATACATGCAGAGTGCCTGAGAAAACACAGTGTTTGATATTTTCAACATGTTTACATGTACGCTTTTTATTACTGAAGAAAGAAAATATTTAAACAGTGAAATAGGTGAAAATTCATGCTTGCACCATTAGCTTTTAATGTGGAGCCTGAATAAACATAAAGCATGGATCCTTCCCTCATAAAAACAAAGAATTCCTATTATTTGTTGGCCTTTCAATCTCAATGTCATTGGAGCATACTAAATTGGGGGGAAAAAGCATTTCACAGTGGCAAACCAATAGGGGGTATCCCCTTCATTTTGAGCTTAATATTAAGGCCCTGATCCTTAACCATCAGGTACAGAAACGCCTCTTCTTTGGCACAACCATTTGCCAACATTGTAATGGTTCATAATTCCATGCAGTAAAGGCAATTAACATGATCACTGCTGTGGTGAGTTCAGGAGATTAGTGTAATGTGTGGGTGAAACAAGTGATCGGACTGAAATGGAGAAATGAGAGGGAGAAGGAGAAAAATCATAAGAGTTTCCATGGAAGGAATTGGTGCAGCAGTATGAGGGAATGAGGTCTCATACAGACACACAAAAAAGGTTTGTGTACAGCTACACCAAGATTCTGTCAAATGAGACCAGGGAAAAACACACACACACACACACCCCTATCACAAACAGTGGAGACGAGGCACAGCCCTGACAGAGTCCAACACCCACACTTAATTTTGCATTAATGAAGACAAAACACATGAGTAAAAGGACCAGCCCTGGCACACCATACTCCCAGAGCACCCCCACAAAATATCTCAGTGAACATGACCTAGCCTAGGTCATGAGGGCTACTCTTGGTGGGACCCTGTCAGAAGTGTCACCTCTTCTGTTTTCAGATGTTCATGTCCTTCTTCATAGTACAGAAGCCTCCAGCATGCAGTTCAGATGTTTGCAGCTGAGTGTGACGTGGTCAGTATGCGAATCAGCATCTATAAGTCTGACACCATTGCTATTTCCTGGAAAATATGGCATGCTCCCTTCAGGTAGGGGGTGAAAACCTACTCTAGGTGGATGATATTAATTATCTTGGCATCTTGTTTTATGTCATGAGTCATTAGCTCGATTGTAAGTTAGGTGTAGTCTCTGTGTTATTAAAGTTTACAGAGGTACAGGAGTGAATTAGTGAAAAAGGAAACAAAATAAGATTGTTTTTTCTCCACCAGGTTGCTCTGTGGAGACATGCACTCCAGAAGGAGCTTGAGGTAGACCTCTTGCTGGAGGCATTATATCTCCTGGCTGGCCTAAAAACAAACCTGGGAGTACCTAGGATGAGCTAAAGACAGCAGTGGGGGACAGGGATGCCTGGGTTCACTCTGCTGCTGCAAATGAATGAAGTGGATAAGATGATGATGATAATATACATAGCAAGTGTCTTGATCATCTATAGTACTACAATCCTTTCAGTTCATTGAGAGAATTTTCTGCTCCAATCATTTCCTCCAGCAGTGATTCTAGATGCTTTTCTGGAAACAGATTTACAAGCCACAAGACTAAATCCACTGAAAGCTGACATAAATCACTTTAGTTATTTCATTGCAATAGCTTCTCAAGCCTCTCAAATATATAAAGCAGCAAGTGAACTGAAAAAAAGGTAAGGGTAAAGAGTGTGAGTAAATTTGGCACAGGCTAAATCGTGATGGTTAGAGCATCTTCAGAGTATCAGATCTTGTGGGGTGTTCCTGGCATGTAGTGGTTTAATACCTAACAAAATTGGTCCAAGAAGGGAAATGGGTTTCTAAGGCTCATTGATGTACATGGGAAGCTAAGTTTAACCCATCAAGTCCGGTCCCAAAGAAGTGTTGGGATAATCAAATCAGATCCTTGCAGGCACCACTTTGCAACTAACAGGATTATTCCACTGCTCCTCAACCCTGTACTTGGGGCTTATACCCCTTTTAGCCATCACTTGTCAATAGGCATGGTGACATTAGGTTCAGGTAGAGTTGCTTCAAAGTTTCCTATTGCATTTCATGCCTTTTTGTGGACAACTGAATGGTTGACTTCATTATGGGGGTGCCTTATTAAAAAAGCTGAATTCAGTAATTATATAGCGTATTTTAAAACGTTGGACCATAGAGTGTACCTGAATTTTCTCATGGTGTACACTCATTCATTCATCCATTCATTATCTGTAACTGTTTATCCAGTTCAGGGTCGCGGTGGGTCCAGAGCCTACCTGGAATCATTGGGTGCAAGGCGGGAATACACCCTGGAGGGGGCGCCAGTCCTTCACAGGGCAACACAGACACACACACACACACATTCACTCACACCTACAGACACTTTTTGAGTCGCCAATCCACCTACCAACGTGTGTTTTTGGACTGTGGGAGGAAACCGGAGCACCCGGAGGAAACCCACGCGGAGAACACACCAACTCCTCACAGACACTCACCTTGAGCGGGAATCGAACCCACAACCTCCAGGTCCCTGGAGCTGTGGGACTGCGACACTACCTGTATATATATATATATATATATATAATGCATTATATGAAGCTTTACGCATTGTATGCAGATCATCGGAGCTCTTCACACAGAGGCAAAAATGAACCCAAACAAACAAACAAAAATAAACCCTTATAATTATCAGAACACATCACTGTTGTGACTGCTGTCAACTGTCATTGTCAGTTCAAAAAAGTTCAAAAAAGTAAAAGACCAATCACAAGTTTTGAGGAAAATAGTGTATTCAAATCATAAAAGAACACACTGCTTTAAGACATCTGATCTGTAAACAACTAATGTGAAACCTAAATTACAGCAGAACTAGAGAACGGGTCATGTGATGGCTAAGAGTTACTTGGAATAAAAAATTAACTATTTTCTTAGTTTTAATAAAAAGATCATGACCGAAAACTAAATAGAGGTAATTTCTGTTAAGAACTTGAATATTTTACACATGAATTTGAAAATATTTGTAAATAAAATACATATATAACTATATTATCCCCAAGCAATATACCAGAACATTTTCATTGTTCTTTGCAGAATATTTGGAATTTTTGTCTCTTTGTTTGTGTGAGTGTGTGTGTGTGTGTGTGTATTTACATGAATTATTTTCCCTTTACTCGGTTGCAAATAAAAGTTATTTTGCTTCTCAGCATTCAAATAAAGTGTGATTTAGTTTTTTCAGTTGTCTTTATTGACGTGTCCTCTGTCTCTGGGATGAGCGCTGGGAGGATCGCTGGGAGGACCGCTGGGATGCTCTCTGAGACGAACGCTGGGGTGACCGCTCTGGTGCCCATTGGGGTACCTGTACCTGAACTGGTGCTCCTTTGGCAGTGGCATTGAGCAAGGCACAGCCAGTGGTCAAGCAAAGTCCAGGAACCCCAGGTAGTCCAGCATGACCTCTCAAACCTGGTCGACCAACGTGACCTCTCTCGCCCATCTTACCAGGTTGCCCATCATACACCCTGCCAGGTCGTCCCCGTTGCCCTGTAAGTATGAGATAAACTTTAAGCTAATGTCTTATTATTATTATATATAGCTATTTTATAGATGGCGATGATATAAAAAATAAAACAAGCCATCACCTTAACCTGTCATGTTTCTTTTTATACCACACAATATTTGGTGACTAAGACAGATGTTAAACAGGTTTTTACCCCACTCTTTCTGATGTACAAGTCTTTAACTATACAACCAAGGAGTATTTTGCACATCATAATGTGCCACATGTTTTCAGCAGAGCAATCTTGCACCTACATAGAATGTGGGTTTCTGTCATGTTGAAATGATCAAGGCCATCCCTGAAAATACTTTGCCTAAAAGGCAGCATACTCAAAAATGTGTATATATCTTTCAGCATTCGTGCCTTCACATGTGCCAGCTGCCAAAGTCACCGGCATGTTCCCTTACTATGACAAGGCCTGGTTTTGGGCTCTATTCTGGAAAAAAATGTCCATTATTTCCATGAACATTCTGATAGATTAACTTACTTGTTGGAGCACAAAACATGTTTCCACGGAGCTTCAGTTCACTTCAGATGAAGTCTAGCATTTCTGGATGTTTCTGACATATGGCTTCAGCTCTCCAGAGTACAGTTTTTTATTTGCAACAACAAACTGTTTATCAAAGTAATTCCAAAGTCAGATAGCATTATCAGGATAGGTCCAATACTTTAAGAGTGAGGATGGGTCAAAGCTTGAGGTACATCAGCGAACAGTCCAATTGCCATCATTGTCGTTTACATCTAAATATTTGTCTGGATTACCCAAGTCTTTTGATGATGTCATCACTTCTCATTGAGGAGCATACTTCTTTAACAATTGGATTATTTGCCAGTGTGTACTGAGCCTTGACCCTTGGCCTTGACCTATCCTTGATTGCACTTTTTATTTTTTAAACATTTTAGGACTGTCCTAATTTATTTTCTCCAGGAATCAATATGGAATCCATGCTATATTTACCAAAATATCTTTTTTAATTATGTTCATACGATGAAGCAGTTATTAATTTCTCATTGTACATTTTGCCTAAATACAGCTTGGAGAGATTTTTTTTTTGTCTTTCACTTCTGTGTTATCAGTTTTATGGCTAATAGTATACACTGAGTGGATTACTGGATTAGAAACACCTGCCTTACATCTGCATTCATTGTCCATTTTATCAGCTAAACTGGCCATACATGAGTACTTTGTAGTTCTGCAGTTACAGACTGTAGTCCACCTCTTACTCTGTACATGTTTTTATCCCCCTTTCACCCTGTTCTTCAATGATCAGGACTCCTTTAAGACCACCACAGAGCAGGTATGATTTGGCTGGTGGCCATTCTGCAATTACACTGATATGGTGGTTGTATTTTAGTGTGTGTTTTACTGGTATGAGTGGATTAGACACAGCAGTGCTCCTGGGGTTTTTAAGCACTCAGTGTCACTGCTGCACAGATATGGTATTGCCTCTGACTTTGCCTCTTCAAGGTGGACCACCATGGTAGGAGTGTCTGATATATTGGAGAGTGAATGGACAACATGTTTAAAAACTCGAGGCACACTGCTGTGTCTGATCCATTTCTATCAGCACTGAGAATGACCCACCACCCAAATCATGCCTGCTCTGTGGTGATCCTGTGGCGGTCTTGACCACTGAAGAACAGGATGAAAGGGGACTAACAACATATGCTGAGAAACAGATTAACTACTACTATACTATACTACTATAGTCTGTAATTGTAGAACTACAAAGTAGCATATGGAGCTATTTTTTTTTGAAAATATAAGCTGAAATTACCCTTTTGTCCCTGGTCTCCAGTGTAACCAGGTAAACCATAGCCTTTAGGTCCCCTGTCTCCTCTCTCTCCTGGAGAACCTGGGGGAAAAAATCAACAGAAATCATTAAACTAAACAATAATCTGAATGCATGCATGCTATAGCCTAAGGAAAGAGCAGCTACACATAAACATTCTGTTCATACTAAATAATGAGCATGAGTGGGGCTGAGGTCACTACAGAATAAATGTATAAAACCGCTAATAAATGTTCTTACATTTCATTAGCTTGGCTAGGGACAGTACCACAGATTTTACACCAGACTAAATAACAACACGTAAAAAACACCTTTCATCCCTGTCAGTGCTTATGAATACACCAGGGGTTATTACAGTTTAATCAGTAATTAAATATCATTAGTCATATACACAGTTGAGGCTAAATGTTTACATACACATATATTTACAAATGCCTTCCAATCTCCACACATTTCACGTCACCATATGTTTCATGTCCTTTATTTCTACATAAAGATTTATGTCAGACTTATTTTATTATATCGCATTTCCAATGGATCAGAAATTTATATGCTGTTAATATTTGGTGATTTGGGTGTTTAATTATTAAATAATTAAACTTGAATGAAATGCTGAGGAAAACATTTCACAAATTTCTCACAATACTCTTCTGGAATTTCAGCCCATTCCTCCCCAAAGAGCTGCTGTAATTTAGTCAAGTTTGTTGGCCTCCTTGCTCAGACATACTTTGTCAGTTCAGCACACAGATTTCCTGTGGGATTCAGGTCAAGACTTTGCAGTGGACACTCCAAAACAGACAACTTTTTGCCTGTTTTGAATGTTGAGGATAATTGTTTGACCATGATCCAGCTTGTGGACTGATGCCTTGAGGTGCTGTTTCAGTATTTTGAAATAGTCATCTCTCATGATGCCATCTAATTTCTGAAGTGCACCAGTCACATTCTCAGCAAAACAGCTTCACAACATGATGCTGCCACCCATAATGCTTCACAGTTGGGATGGTGTTCTTTGGATAAGCCTTTGTCCCCTGTATATAGTGCTGTTGATTGTGACCAAACAGTTCCATTTGTGTTTAATCAGACTAGAGAGCACTCCCCCAAATGCTAGGTCTTTGTCCTGTTATCATATGCAGTTTTCAGGTTGGCCTTTTTTATTAGCTGGTCTTGAGGTTAGGGCACCTCACTTGCATGGCAGCCTGTGGCGATTTAGCATGGTTTTAATGGTGGATGTGGACAGTTTGGTACCTGACACCTCTGAGTCATTCACCAGTTCCTGTCTTACTGACTTTGATTTCATTTGAACCTTTTGGACATATATTCGTTAAACCCTGGGACTTAATTTGCATGTCTTCTTGAACAATGTAGTTTGTCTCTTCCTAAATGTATATGTTTGTCTAGATGCTTGTGGCATCAATTAGATTTTTGGAAAATGTTTCTAAGGGGGCCCAGACCTGTGGATGTCCACAATTATTTCTGAGGTCTTGACTGATTTGCTTGGACATTATCAAGTGCGAAAAAGGCTATTGCTGTAAAGACAGGACTTTAAGTACAGTCACGGTTACAATTATTCACTCCTAATTTGGCATGTGGCCATTATATCAATTTAAAAAATTTTCTGACTGTTTAAAGAGACAATCAACATATGTAACCATTTTGACCCACTGAAAATCTGATAGTGAATTAAAGGAACACAAGGTAAAACTTTACAATTACAGTTTCAGAATCATTGTGATGCCCCACTGACCTGTAATAATTAGGATAGAGCCTCTGTCTTTGCTACTTAAGGCTCAGACCTGCAAAGACTGTACTGTGAAACTTTTAGAGAAGGGTAGAAAACTAGTCCCCTCCCTCTCACTCCCCCTTGGTTCCAGGACAGTGCTGTAAAAGTGTATTACACTCTGCAAATGCTGGTGTAGCCCAGGAGCAAAAATAACTAATCTTGTGTTCCTTTAAAGCTGGAAAAAAATGCTCTTTAATCTGTAGTTTCAAAATGACCTCTGATGTGAAAGCTTGGTGAAATGAAAATGTGGGGAGTTGTAGTAAATTTAGCTCTCAGCCAAATGTAATAATTCATATTTCTCAATGTCCTCACTTATCTGCAACCTACAGTGCAAGTGGAGAAAGGAGCTGGAGAATCGGGAGAATCTGATTATAGTGATATTCTGAAATATATTCATGTTAACTTGTCAGATGTATTCTAATAGTGATCTGGCTCATGTTTCTTTTTTACAGGTTTATCCAGTATCTCAAATAATGAACTAACAACTGTATATTCATCTTTTAGCAATTTTAGTTCTTTTTGTTTTTGCATTAAACTAACCATCTGCATTTATTGTTTTCATTTTTCAACTTTCATATCTCATTCGGTGTCCAAACAAACCAAGGTGGTGTGGGAGGTAATCCTTCTTCAAACACTCCATTCGCGAACATCTTTTGGCTGTATCTGTGCATTCATTAGTCATCTTAGTATTATCTGGCACGGGAGCCTCACAGCTGGTTATTCTTAATAATGTTAATAGTCATACTGTGTTGGCAGATGTTTGCTTTCAGATGTTTTGCTTTATTCAAGGAAACTGATCCAGATGTATATCTTACTACTATGGCTTCTATACCTGAGGAATGCACCTTTATGACACCTATATGATCATTGTGGCTGCTGACTGAATGAGCATTTTAAACAGCCAAGAGGTCTTTAATTGTTTTCTCTGAGTTGAAGTACAGGCTACTACTGAAACAGAAATCTGGAAATGTAGTGGTTACTCATCTAACCACAGATTATGGCAGATATCATGCTGCCTGGAATTAAAGGAAACATTTTTTTTTTTTTATCAAAAACCAAGTAAAGCTGTGCACAGGACCATTACTAATGCTGATTCCTGCATGATTTCTACATCTCTGACCAGTTATTTGATGGGATTAATGTATTACCTCGCTCTCCTTTTCTGCCAGGATCGCCAGCCTCTCCGTAGAAACCTTGCTGTCCTACTTCTCCATCAGCACCATCAGTTCCAGGATCACCCTAAAATAGCAGTCAAAATGGGCATTGATCATTTTTATCTGGGTTTGGTTTTGAATTCACTCTCAGCAAAAAAGCTGCCATATATTAAGAAATAGTTTGACTGGTGGCAACAAAGTAATATATATATTTAATAAGTTGGCATTTTTTATTTCCAAAATAAAAATAAAAGTTTAAATAATAAATTGTTCTTGGAATTATGGCTCTATATGCAGCCATTTGAGCAGCCTGAATATAACCTTTTACATATTTTCTCAGTTGCCTTAAATTTAGACTGTTCTGTTGTTCTGTGGATAATGGAAAACCACATTTTTTTATTCTTTCCTAAACTCGGTTTGAGATCATGAAAAAAAAAGTGTTCAAAAGCACTTTATTTGTTGTGGTGAGGGCTTTCATAACCCTTACTGAGTCAGTTTTTCAGTTCTCTACTTCATACATATCTGAATTTGAGGCTGTGTGAACTTTTATCGGCCTTTGGGCCTCCCAAGTGAAAATGTTTGAGAAGCCTGAAAAACGGTCTGCTTGAGGATTATGGAAAAGGGTTTCCACTCCAGTGTAGAGGAGGGATCCTCTCCAACAAGTATTCAACACAGAGCAAGTGCCTCATCTCGAACTTCCTATTCGTCTTCATGGAGACTTGGAAAGTCTGAATGTTTTAATTCCAACCAATAGTGCCAAGCACTGCGGCATGTTCTCCAGAGGACTACACACTGTGAGCATATCAAAGTTGGCTCAGCAGATGCTGAGATTGTTGATGTATGGAGCATGGGCTTCCTTTGTGTAATATGTGCAAAAACCTGTCTTGATATCCAGCGAAGCTGACAAGCATAAATTACTAATTTATGATATCTGAAACAAGCCACATCTAGAGGCGGATGTTTGCAGATTCAGCAGTAAGATGATTCCATTTTAGCTGTTCTTGGTTTTATCCCAGGCAGAGGAGTGTGACTCACAGGAGGTCCAGGTGGTCCTTTTAGTCCTGGAGGTCCTGGGGCACCCATGGGCACGTCGCCATAGAGTGGACAAACAGCAGCACATGTTCGCTTCACGGAGTTGGCAAAAGTAGACATCTGTTCCAGCACCACTTTCTTGCAAACCTCGATAACATGTTGGGCAGGGAGTGTGGGGCCCTGAGAGAGACAGAGAGAGAATATGGGAGAAATAGGGAGATCATTACAGCTTCCAACACTGGCTGAGACCCAGCCCTGAGACAAACTGCTCAGCTCAGTGCTGCTTTGCCTTGTAGTAAGCTAAGAGGTTTAGGGAGGAAATGGGTAGCTGTGTAATGAGGGAGAAACAAACACAGCCAACAAAATTTCACCGGGCTCATTACAGATTTACAGCCTTCGCCCTGGGCTGCTGAGCCACACTAACGAGAACGCGTTTACTAGGGCTCTTGACACAAAATGGTTACCACACATGTTAGACGCGCAATGCCAAGTGGCACAAAGACTGCCACTTTGAAGATGTGTGTTCACTGCAAGTGGTAACAGCTTTTTCTGGGTATTTTTTTTTAAGGAACATACTATGGAACCCTGAACAGAACCTTGAGTTGGTTAGAGGGTGCTTCAGAAACTCTGCTAATGGACCCTTCAGTCAAATGATTCCTCTGTTATGAGTGTTCTGGTACACAGTGAAAGTGGACCTTACTTGAGCTTTTAAATCTCTAAGCAAAACAGCAGATGTACACAATGCTCACTTTTTGTTAATAATTTGTGAGTCAGTAGAATCTAGTGTAACTTAAATGCAAAAAAGCCAATAAAGCAGAGTGACTAAAGATTACATTTGCCTAGCCAGAACTCACTGGTGGTCCTGGAGGCCCCTGAAAGCCCACTGGTCCTCCATCTCCTCTGACGCCCTTGGTCCCCACACGGCCTTTACGACCAGGCTCTCCAGCTGGTCCTCGCTTTCCTTGGCCTCCCTTTGGTCCTGGCTTACCCCTATCCCCAGCCTTGAACACACACAAACATTAGTGTTATACAGTATATGTAATATTAAGTCAATTCTGAAAGTCACATTTGTTGGCAACAAGTGTCAGGACTGGAACTCCAGAGGAATACACAGATGTCTAAGCAAAGTTGCTGCCATTTGTTACATCTGTGCACATACAGGTCTCTCTAAATAATCTGATTGCTGTTCTCTCATCTGTTACAGCACAGAGTTATACTGGGATAAAATCTAGAGTTCACCGTGCAGACACAGTGCCACTTAAAATGTAAACTACATGGAAAGATCATTGAATACTCAGCTCACCAGGCTCTGCAAAACAGAAAGGCACTCTTACCCTGCCTTTTGGTCCTTTTTGTCCTTTCACTCCCTATATTAAAAAAAATAATAAAGCACATTTAATCTGAGAACTGTAGAGGACATGTGCAAAGAATGTGTAATAAATTACTGATTTACTACCTTCGACCCTTTTACACCTTGAATTCCCAGAATACCAGTGGTTCCCTGCAAGATAAATAAGCGTTATTCATATCAGATTAAGGGTTCAACATCAGTACAAAGTCAGCAGGCTTATGAAAAATATCAGGTGCACTTGGTGGCAAATTCAAAATGTAGCATAATTGTAGCCTCTTACTTTCAGTGCACTGCTTTATTTGATTAAACTGTTTGTTTATATGTTTGTTTGTTTTAAATAAAGTGGGTTTATCATGTTTAAGACTTAACCGCCGACAATCAACTATGTTTATAGTCTTAAAATATCTGTATGGTGTTTTTTATATGCTGGATTCATTAGGGAAATAGTCCACACTATTGCTGAGCATTTCCTCTTTGAAATTACACTGTACCAAAGACAAATGTCCTACAGTGTGATTCAAACAGCCAGGCTTTCTTACATAAATGATAAACCTAAGAAACCAGTCACAGAAATGTACAGGGTGAGTATTTTGAGGTGCAGGCCAGTGGCAGAGAGGTGGGTGGAGTCGAAGACTAGTTGCACATTTATTGATCTGTGCAGCCTGAACGCAGGTGAAAGTGTACAGTTACATATAAGGAAATTTGAATTGGAATTTGTTTTGGAAAAATTTCTGATAATTTCATTTTAATTTTATTGTGTATGACCAGAGGGTCAAATAATGTTACTTGAAACTTGGGTTGAGAAAAATGACAACTAGAATTCTTCATGTGTTATTTAAGCTCATAGAATGTAAGCTTTAGGTGTAAACTAGGTTAATACAACATCCCATCTCATGATTTTCTATGGAGAATTAATATGTTTGAACAGGCTTCGCATGCAAAACTGCACGTCTGTGTCAGCAATTACTGCACCTTAAAGTAGCTGAACTAACTCAAACCTTTGGCCAAGGGGAGAGAATAAACTATCTTTGCCATATATATGACAAGATATGACATATATGACAAGATGCGCAATGGAAAGTATGATTCTTTTAACAGTACTGATTATTGGCTAATTCCAGAGAGACTGAGTGATCTTCAGTTATGTGTGGAAAATAT
Organism: Hoplias malabaricus; assembly: GCF_029633855.1. Taxonomy (NCBI): domain Eukaryota; kingdom Metazoa; phylum Chordata; class Actinopteri; order Characiformes; family Erythrinidae; genus Hoplias; species Hoplias malabaricus. Next base: position 27,984,275 of record NC_089807.1, read on the forward strand.
CAAACGTTTAGATTGAAATAGACTGCTGACACTGGAATGAGAACACAGCAGTCGATGGTTTCAGTCACAGACAGTGTAGTGTGGCTGGTCTCTGAGCCAGCTGGCTGTGAGAATAAGTGCTGGTGTGCTAAGCAGTGAAGCAAAACTAAGGACAGACATGACACCACTGTTAAAATACGCAGGGGTTCCGAACTGTCAGAGGACCACGTGCAGGTTCAAGAGCATGCACCGAACTTTTGTTTGCACTTCTGTGGTCTAAGTGGTAGTCAATACTACTGAAAAGGATAATGTGCCAATGATTAAGCAATTCATTGGCATTTTTTAATATAGGTTTAAATGGACAGAATTTTTGGCTGTTCCCTTTCAAAGGAAATCAAGGTTTGCATAGTTTTACCTACAGACATTTGAGAATGAAAATAGGAGTCACATGCAATCAATTTTGCTTCATGAAGACATTTTTTTCTTCATTTCATTCACAGAGATTGGTTTACAGAATATGACGGTATGGAAAGAGAATTAAACATGCCTGAACACTAAAGCCATACTATCATATGATACTGCACAGTGGCAGTGAGCCTTCCATGGAGTCTAATACTGACAGCAGAATCTCTGTAGGCAGAAAAATGTAGGTGATGTTGAAGATTTACAGGAGTTTGATTTACTTTCAGTCCTCCAGGCTGACACTGTCTGGGTGCTCAACCTCTGTTTGCCATGTGTCCCGCTAAGTGTTTTTGTTGTTAGAACACAGTGATTCCACTCATTTAACTGGACATTCCACACACACAAACACAATTAGGAATGCCTAAAATCATGACTGAACACTGTATAAATAAATAAATAAATAAATAAATAAATAAATGTTCGGTGAAACATTGTCAAACCAAGACTGTAAACTCAAAAAAAAGTGAAATGCCATTAAAAATAAAATAAAATAAACTTTATTAGCCAAAACACACCTCTATTTTCTGAAGAATAAAATTAAACGTTAAAGTTAAATACTCACTGCATTCATAAACGGACATATTCAGTGGTGTGTGTTTCTGTGTGACAAGATGTGTGAGGGTCAGAGGAGATCACCTCTGTGTTCAGGCACTGGAGCGTGGCACTCACACACATGAATTTTGTCACAAACAAAGCCCAAATACTTCCTGTTTCCTCACTTCTTTCTTCACTATGTTCTTTTAAAGACAGTATTAAGGATGTTTATTCACAGTATGGCTGTCTCAAATTCCATCCTTGTGCTTGTCACAGTATTTTCATGTTAACTTTGTGGCAAAACTATGGTAGAAGGTTGTATATTTACAGTAAAGTGTATATTTGTTTTTTTTTTCCCCACAGTAATATATTTTAAACAAAATATTTATTGAATATAACATTTAAGATGTGGGACAAAGCACACTCTAATATCTTACACATAGCAACTGTACATTGCACTGAAAAAAAATTACAGTAAAATAAAATAAACAAGTTTTACTGGCAGCTGTGGTTGCAAGAATTTTACAGTTGATTTTTCAGATTTTCTTTTCTTTCAGTTTATAATCAAAACACCCAATGGCAAGCATCACACATAGCCCCAGCATTAGGCTGTGGGGCAGTAGAAGGGCTTTCTTGTTGACGCACCATTCATTCATTTGAGATGAGTGACATTTGAGATCCAAAAGTGATTTTTTTGACATTCAACATCAAGTCCAGACCTCACTTATTCTCCTGGCTAAATGCCATTATATCAATCCAGAACTGGTCCTACATTGGATCTAAAACCTTCCCAGAAGAGTAGAAGTTATTATTGACCAAATTACTTTTAAATTACCTTCATTTCAGAAGAAATGTACACACTTTTCCCCATATCGTATATTTACATTTTAACAAGCTTCTACCTCTACAATGATTTGAACATATCTTCTGCACATACACCAGTAAACTTTTTCTAAATCACTGCTGACTGCTGACATTTACGGCAGTGAGTTAGAAGGTTTACAGAGTTAGTAGAGGTTGTTACCTTTGGGCCTGGTCGTCCAGGTATTCCCACATGCCCCTGGTGAAATAAAAAAAAAAAAACATATTTTAAGATGAATCCTTTATAGGAAATAAGCTTTTATTATACATGGCTTTGAAATATTTATCTTAAACTCTCACCGTTCTGCCTGGGGGCCCTATAAATCCAGGTCTTCCTGGCTTTCCAGCAGAGCCCTTGTAACCTTGCAAGCCCTGAAGATAGTAACATTTTATAAGTTTAGACTTTAAGGCAGACTTTAAGTTCTTTATACCTTGGAAGCTCAAGAGAGTGGCAAAAATATTCAGGTGATGTTTAAAGAGATCATGTTTGATAGCAGGTTCCAGACTGAAAACTACTTACAGTACGTCCTTGAGGACCCATGTTCCCCGGAGGCCCCTGAGCACCTTTCTCACCCTGTGTGAAATATAGACCCCAGGATTATATGGCCATACAAAAAATGCATTTTGTCAGGAAGAAGTTTTATGTAGCAGATTGATGTTACCCTCTCCCCAGCCTTTCCACTTCGACCCTCAGGCCCCTGCGGTCCTTGATAGGCCTGTGAAGAAATGAGTCTGAGATCACTACCAAACTGGAAAATGTAAAACAAACATATGGACATAAAAAGAGGATGTTGCATGGTTTAAACATGTTTATAGAATTTACTTCAATGCCAGGATCTCCATCCCTCCCAGGCAAACCTGGATCGCCAACGATACCCTAGGAGATTGACAACAATATTACTCAACACTGGAAATGCCACCATAAATTAGTAAATTATGATGTGAAGTATATAGGTTCCATCATGTCTACCTTCACCCCTGTGCCTCCAACTTGTCCTTTAAGGCCTTGAATACCCTGAGTAAAATGAAAATATACAGAGGTATATCCTAGTAAACAGGGAGAACATCCTAAATATAAATAAAAATATAATAATAATATAGTAAACATATTACAAAATAACATTTATTTAACTTAATATGAGAATGTAATAGTTGGAATATGTACAGGCTTTCCTTTTTCTCCAGGTTTTCCCCTCTCACCAGGATCTCCCACAATACCCTGTTATAGAGCATACAGACAATAATCAAAGACAAAATCTTATTAGAGCAGAGTCATCAGATATGAGGCACTAAGTAGCATGTTATGTAAAATGCTTCATATTACGAAATATGGCAAAAATGCCTTTGATATTTTAAAGTTCATTTGTGCTTTGCAAAATAATTTTGCAGCAGTTTATCAACAACAACAAAAAAAAAACACTCACCAAGGCAACTGTATTTTTATCTTGACAGTAATCTGTTCCAATATTAGCAGTGTTTTCCCCTCTTTATATTTCCACATATCCAGCAGTGTTATGTTCTTCTACCATTGAAGCCTTTGCAACATAGGTGCACACTGTATTCACACCTTTATCTGAAGTGTTCTTTAATAAAACAAAATCACATAACCCCACTCTTGCCACTACCTAATCCTCAGGTGCTGCTTGTTTGTTTAAAAAGAGCCAGAGCCAAAAACATAAGCTGAAGTGAATTCCTCTGTGTACACACCAGCATTAAAATGAATCATTTGACAAATAGTGCATGCACAGACAACCTCAGAGGTGACAGATTTTGGATTTAAGAGTGGCCCAGAGGTCCTAAATGTCATTGTAGTAACTAATGGTACACAGTGTGCAGGGGCCTCCAGCCCGTTTCCATACCTGTGGGCCCCGTGGTCCTGCAGGTCCTTCTGCTCCGGAGAAGCCCTCCTCTCCCTTTAGAAGGAAAAAAACGGGAACAATCAGGTGTTTGGACCACACAGAGCTGATACATGTCTTTCAGACTGGACACAAAAAAGGCAACACACTTGCCTTCACTCCTTGATATCCGGAAATCCCCATGTATCCCCGATCTCCGGTCAAACCCTGGAAGAGGCGGCAAGGAGTGAATGACTCACTTAATATTTACAGCAAAAAAAAAAACAGCTATGAACAGTTTTTTACATTTTATTTTATTTTATTTTATTTATTTATTTATTTTTGATGTAACTTACTTTCAATCCTAGAGCTCCGGTCTCACCTCTCTCTCCAGCAGGCCCTTGCACTCCCTACAGTTTTTAGAACAGAACAGGAACTATTAAGGAACTTGGAAGAACTAAGAGATACAATACAGACATGGTTGCGTTTAAGTTATTACAAGTCATAAAGCGTAAACTGTGGATATGTGGCTCAGAAATTTCTGTTTGCATACACTCCGTTCATCAAAGTTGTATGGAAACGATTAATATTCTCCTGTCGGAGTGTATGTCTCTCCTGCATTTCTTACCTTATGTCCTGTAGCACCTGGTAAACCTTTCAGACCTTTAGGTCCCCGGTCACCCTGCGAAAGGAAGACTCATTTACATCACTTATGCTTAGAAGCAGAATGTCAAAGGCCACAGTGGTTATGACAGTTTACCTCAGGGCCATGCAGTCCTCTCATTCCCTTCTCTCCTTTGATTCCAGCATCGCCCTAGAGGGACACAATCTAGTTCAGTTTTCTTTATATAGACCTTTACACAGGAGATGCTATCACTGATGAGACTTAACACAGATAAAGTCTAAAGAAACAGAGTTTAATTAAAGAAACAAATAAAAGTATAATGAATTGGATAAGCAGCATTACTAGTTTTAAGTCAATACATTTATCATTCAAACATCTAGCAGTATAGACCTTACCTTAGGACCAGTTTCTCCTATTTTTCCATAGGCTCCAGTTTCTCCACGTGGCCCCTACATCAAGGAAACATTAAGAGAATTGAAAAAACATTAGATGCTAAAATATTGTGTAAACAAGAATGTGCAACAATCACCAAAGATAAAAACGTTGGCCCTAACTGGCCAATAATGTTGACCAACAATGTAAAGAATTCCAATTTATGGCATAATTATGCTCACAAAAGTGTCATAGTGAAGAATTTTTGTATTAAATGCTGGCTACATCTGCCTTTAGCATGTCTCCTAACTAATACAAATGACCACAGCTGCCAGGATGTTTTGAAAATGAATATGTTTAATCTTTGTGAGTCGCAACAATTAATCAAGAAATAATGAACAATTAAACATAATTAATGTTGAACTCTGACACCCTGGTTACTCTTTATTCACTAAAATGAGCTGGCTGCATCTGTAATACTAGACATTGCAGCATCGTGATCCTTTTAGCTTGGGTGGGAAGACGGTACAGCTGTCTAAGCTTTTTCCTGTGAATCTGATGCTAACTGACATGTATTTAACAACAATCTGAATGCCCCAGTGGCACAGTCCTGATAAAAACAGGCCTGAATTGTTGCGCCAATGAAGCCAGCTGTGTAACTAGGCCCTGTTTGTAAAGAGCAATTCTCCCCACACCCCACCATCTAATCACTTTCAGTCATAAACAAGCACTTATTCACTTAGCGCCTGTTTAGTAAGAAGCTTCATTGGAGAGCAGTCCATCAAACGCAAGCCCAGTCCGGACAGTAACTCACAGTGAGTGTGAATGAGTGGACAGGCCTTTGGGGAAGGGCTTTGTGGAGGAGAGTAGAGTCAGCAGACTTTATCTGATCTAGTCTGAGACCACCCACTGCAGGTTTGTCTGCACAGGGCAGGGCAGGTACTCACTAGCCTAACAGGGGGTGTAAACACAACTCTTCCCAAGTCTGAAATACACAGAGTGTGAAACACACGCTGCGAAAAGTTAATCAGAACAGATGTCCACCGGGTGCTCTGTATTCATCGTGGCTACTGCTGTGTGTGTGTGTGTGTGTGTGTGTGTGTGTATTCATGGGAAAACAGTGTAAAATAAACAGAAGGAGAAATACTGGGGCTCTGACATTCAGTCTAATGCAGGGATGTTCGGTTCTGGTTCTTGTGGACCGCAGTCAGGCATACTTTGGAAAATTTTAATGCACAAATGTTGATCTTTTAAACCCTGGGGAGATTAATGGCAATTCTCATGAATTTAGATTAGAAAACAATATAATTTTCACAGGATATTTCTGCCCCAGATAAAAAAAATACTTTTAGTCTTTGGATGAAAAATGGATCATACTGAGTTCCTGTCTAAAGTCCAGTTGCAGATAAACTTGAGTGATGTTATCTTGCAAAATCTGAGTACGGTATGAGACTTTACAGAAATTACTGCTAAAACCAAGGAGGACACTGGAACAACATTCTCCATCTCATCTCAGTATTGTCTAGAGATTTTAAGGACCCAGAGGAAACGTTTTATTGCGCTCAAAAGGTTGCTCATATGTGTAGGCTCAGGATACATAATGGTGATTCTTCTTTAGGAGAAAAAAATAGACAAAAAGGAGACCTGAGACATGAGAGAGAGATAGGGGACAGACTAGGGTTTAGTTCTTCTGGAAAACTTAAGCACAGGGTGTGGCTTTACTGAGATCTCCAGCAAAATTCGAAAGGAGACATGTGTGAAATGACTAAGGCCTTTATCTCAGGAGATACATTTCAGCAGCAGGAGACTTGCTAAAGTCTCATTTGTCTTTCCATCTGATCTCATTTTTGTGTAAGAGAAACTACAGAGACATTAAAGGGACCCTTTTTCCTCTGGAGAGATTTATTTTATGTATGAATTTATTAATTTAAAATAATTTATTTTCACAAATTACAGATTCAATATTCCATTGACTGATTTAGTAGGTGTGTCCCCAAACTATTCCAGGATGCCCTCCAGCACCCAAATTTGCGAATGGCCCTCCAGCCCTGAACTAATAGACCCCCACATATACCGCGCTTATCACAGATGCTCTTCCCATTGGGCATCTCAGATGTATTTTCCCTGTAAGTAGAGATCATGTTCACTAAAGCACATGCTGCTTGAGCCATGCTTTAAAGATGGCCTTCTGTTCCAACTCACCACTGAGAACTGGATGTGGATCAAAGATGTAAATTAGTCATAACTCTGGAGTGGAAAGAATCATGTCTACCGCCTAGGGTTGTTCGGGGGGGAGCTAAATTCACATAGGCCAAATGTACACAAGTAATTGGATCCTTATGCAGTGTGCAATGTCCTTTAATTAAGTTGATCATGAAGCATTCTCTTGCGCATTTGTTGCTTACTGTTTAGCTTTTTCACTCTGCGTTAGTCAGACTTTATGTCCTTTTTATCCCTTGTTTGTATGATTCCACCTCAAGTAAAGCTCAAACACTCAAGTAAAGTGCTTAGTAAGTGAGAAGACCCCAGAGAGCATTCTACAAAGGTTTAGTCTATGTTGCAGCCCCTGTCACATATGAAGAGAAAATGAAAGTGGCAGCAAATGAAGAAGAGCTGGATCTCATGCCAGAAGTCCATTTCTCCCTTACCACCAGAACCAAAGTTTGGATTCTTTTCCTCTGTGGTCACTTTTTCAAACTGTAGGAAACTGAAGGATCCAAGCATTGTGGCGGCACATGTTGTTGTTTGATTTCCTCTCCCTCACATTAGGCATCCCTACTGTAGAATTTCTCATGAATCAAACAGTAATCAGAGCTCTTGTGTTCATCAGAATGTGCCTTGTCATCTTTATCTACTTAAAAGGAGTCTTTTGTTATCCTGGGCAATACTGATTACATGACTGTGACACAAACACTCAAGCATTAATGGCACCTTATGTAAATGAGGGTAATAAATGCTGATTAATGTCTGGGCTGCTCTGCTGAAAGAGTGAGGGAAGCCACAGTGTTTACCGTCTTGAGAACAGGCCTGTTCCCAGCTCTGTTTCCATCATGCCTTCTCTCAGCAATGCTTCTACTGCCATTTTCCACAACTGGTCTCCATCTTGCTGGCCTGCTTCACACTCTTCCTTTCCCTCTCTATATATGTATCCCTTGCCTTTTCTCCTTCCATTTTTAGAGTCACTCCACCCTTCACTCATCCCTGTGTATTCTAAACAGGAGCCTAATTACCTCCTGTTACCTGCTGCAGACTTTGCTCAGTCCAAATGTAGTGGAATCCCACACAGAGGTGAGAAGTTTCTTACCCAGTTCCCAACTCGTCCAGGTTCTCCTGGGTTCCCTGGCAGACCCCTGTGACCCTGTGGATAGACAGATGAGTTTGACGATAAAGAGTAAGAGATGAAATGTTTTAAAAGTTGGGTGTGCGGCTAACCTTCTGTCCGGGACGTCCCTGGGGACCTGGTTGTCCATGCTGGCATTTACATGCAGCTCTGCCTCTGCCAGCAGTCAAGCCAATCTCAGCATACCCTCCACACTGCACAGAGGAAAGTAAAAGAGAGTAGTTGGGGATGGAGGAGTACGAAACTAAGGGTGGCAGCTGCAGCAACAATGGAAAGTTATGTTCATTTGTAATCTGGCCATAATAATATTTAATAAAATGGCTGCCCAAAATGTGGCCCATTATTCAAAGCTGGCACATTAGGTGTTTCATTTAGCTTGCATGTAATATACCTCAACCCTGACCTAAAAAAATGTTTAAATCTTTTTGATTCTACTTTTAATACAATATATTCAGCTATTTAGATGTATTTTTTAATGTATATATCTTTGAGTACAACTAGCAGCTCAATAAATGATAATCAAGTACTGAGTAAATTTTCATTGTATACTGTGTCTATCAACATAGGAAATTGAGTTTATTAGATTCTGTTTTTTTTAGTTTGTGTGGGTTATTATTATGATTATTATTATTATTATTATTATTTTTTATTATTAATATTATTATTATTATCTTATTTAATCAAAATAAAATGATACATTCGTAAAGTTACTGGAGTGCAACAAACAGCATCATGACGAATCAAAATCGAGTAAAATTAAAAGACGTGTGAATGAGTACATTGTATTTAATTTGTTTAATCACAAATATACTGCAGTAGAAATCATGGCATTATAATTTGAATAACATTACTGTCCAATGACAAGCCTGTATCTCCATTTTTGCTGTGTGAATGCTTCATGATGAATGGACCAATAGAAATGCTCCAAAATTACTTGGAATTAAATATTTTTTTTACATAACTTTCCATTGCAAGTTTAGAAGGCTTTTTTTTCCTTCTGCTGTAAAATTACTATTTTATAGATACAGATTTTTCACTGTGAATTACTCCATACATGTATTCATTCAGTAACTACAAATTGTTTCTATATAACTCTGTAAAATGTATGATTTGAAGTCTATTTACATTGTTTATTTGGACACATCGTCTTATTGACACTCAGCCCAATAATATACATTGCATTTTTACTTAACATGACAAAACATTTGGTCACCCATATTTTACAGTTATTTCCCTAGTTCCATTTGTGAATTATATGTATTTGTATTTAAAAATCTTCAGAATAAAGTAAGCTAATCAAAAGGAATTTCAGATATTATTATGCTGCACCAAACAGCTTCCTAAATCCTTTAGTCAAGTTGAATAGTCATGAGTACATTTACACCACAATGTAAATGAATCTGATAACAGATGGTGCTGACACACACACTCACACACACACACAGTAGTAGCAGCAGCAGAAGCTGACTCACCATGTTGGACAGCTCGCAGCAGCCTTCAGAATAGGCCTGGTCAGCATCACAGGAGACATGCATCTTCTGTAGGTCCACCTGAATAATCAGAGGGCACCAGTGTGTACATTTGAGCACAAGTGTAATGTAGCAAGCTGTGCATGTGATCGCATGTTTAACGGTCATTATACTGCACTCATTTATCCTCCATCACACAAATGGCTTATCTTGCCAAATGGAAACACTCTCCAGAGCTAAACAGGATTTAGGTGAAGGACGTCGTAATTCTCAGCCTAACCCACAGTGAGCTATAACCAATGCGTGCAGCTGGACTGAAATACTTTAATAATGATTTATACTCATCACTGGTTTTCCTTTTCCTTTATATGTATAAAATATCTAAAACAAGTTGGTTTGGTTATAGATTCCTATTTGGGCTGTTAAAGTTTGTCATAGGCATAGTTTCAGCCTCCAGATGGATACACAGACTTCCAGGCTCAAACACAACTACACCTAATCCAAACCTTATGTTTCCCACAATATTAAATCTCAACGTCAACCACTAAACGTTAACATAAAAAAGAAAAAAGAATGCAAACTGCAGCATTTGTGCACGGAAAACTGTTTCTGTTTAAATTGTAGACTTGAATTCGCAGTGACATCAGAGGGAATCCCATTTTTGTTAACAGACTTTCAAACAAGGTAAACGATCTGTTTAAAAAACATAGTAGAGAAATTACATTTTTACATGCCTTTCAACTGAATGTCTAAATACATAATGAAAATTCATCTTTGAACTGTTTGTTTTCAGAAGCATTTTACTATAAAAATTACTGGAGCTGCACTGGTTTTCTTCTGAAGTCCAAATCACCTTAAATGGTGTTGGAAGACGTTTCCCAGTATTGGTGTTGAATTCTCTAGTAATTTCCCTCTTTTGACTCCCATAATCCAACTCATTTGTTAATTAACAGACCCTTCTTTGTGTTATGGTGTGTTTTAAAGCATTGAAGACTGTGCCAAATAGGAGTATTCCAAGAACAGAAATTAAACCCACAGTAATAAGGCAATAACATAACTATTAGAGCTGTAGTAGCTTTAACAGAAGAGACACTATAATGCAGTTGCAATGCATCAGATTGACTGGTTCTTATGGGATGAATTTACTTGCTACTTTCATGGACATGGATTAGGTCAAATCTTGGACTAAATTTCATTGTTGAGAATTACAATTTGAAAATCTTTAGTCCCCAGATGAAACGAATCCAGCTTGAAAAGTGCTTAAAGTGCACATTCTTCCTCAGTTTCTGCTGTTTTCTCTCTCAGCATAATTGGGAAGTGTTTAGAAAGGCAAAATAATGTTGTACTCACACTAACTATACATCAGTGCCACTCAAATGTGTCTGTCAAATTTGTTTTTATAATTAACATAGAGATCTAAAAAGGCATTAACCAGGGATGATGATTAAAAAAAGATGACATTTTTCAAGAGGAATTCCTAAATGGGGTACTGTTGTTTTAAAGCTACATATATGTTCAACCAATAAAACCAATAATGACCAGTAGATGGCACTCTATACATGGGCATAGTGGCGTGATCTCATCTAACATATTCTTAATGGAACATAACCAGCTGGACAAACTGTCAGTTTCTCTTTATAAAACAGGTATGTTGGAGGGAGACAGGAGCCAAATAACATTTGAGAGCAACCTCATAAGAAAAAAACCCCAATATCACTTAAACTCTCGTGATGATAGTGGAGGCAGTGGAGCAAACCACTGAGGCACCTGAAGGGAAGAATACAGTCTTTCAAACCAAAACAAATTTCTTGTGTCTATAATTAGCAATTCCCATTCGAGTCCCACTCCGGGTGACTGTCTGTGAGGAGTTGGTGTGTTCTTCCCGTGTCCGCGTGGGTTTCTTCCGGGTGCTCCGGATTCCTTCCACAGTCCAAAAACACACATTGGTAGGTGGATTGGTGACACAAAAGTGTTCGTAGGTGTGAGTGTGTGAGTGAATGTGTGTGTTCCCCTGTGAAGGACTGGCGCCTCCTCCAGGGTGTATCCCCGCCTTGCGTCCAATGATTTCAGGTAGGCTCTGGATCCACCGTGACCCTGAACTGGATAAGCGCTTACAGATAATGAATGAATGAATGAATAGCTAGGGGTGGACATGGCTTGCCATCCTCTAGGATTTCCGTTCTTTGAATCGAAATTTGAAATATTTGTTTTCCCCTATTTATCTGCGATTGTTAATAGTTTACCCAATACTGTATTACATGGTGGACTGACTAGTAATAAATAAATATATAAAAATTTAAAATCCCAAATATGCATTCTGTTCTTGGAAATATCACTCCAAGTAAGCAAACAATATCTATTTCCTCAATGTAATAAAAGGAAAACATATACAAACACAAAAACACATATTGGTGCCCCTGCTTTGTATACAACTGTATATGTATATTCAGACTTCAAGTAATTCTTATTTTAAACTCACAGAAACAGAGCGATCCCCAACAGCTCTCTTGGCGATTGAGGTGTAGCCGCTGCGGATGAGTGGCCGTGGCTCGTCCAGGGGCTCAGTGCTGACCTCCTCACAGTCCACCAGCAGCTTGGCCTGGTCTCCTTTCACGCTGAGCGCCAGTTTGTGCCACTCGCCATCAAACAGCTTCTCCACACCATGGAAGGTGCGCAGCATCTGCGAGCCACTGGGCCCACTGTAGAAAAAGTCTAATGTTCTGGAGTCGCCATGAAATCGCAGCCCTACCTGCTCCCGGCCCTCGGGATCGCTGACCTGCCACAGGTTCCATGACTGCTTAGCTGCGTCCTTGCTCAGTTTGAAGGTGGCTATGACAGAGTAGTCTTCAGGCAGGCCATCAGGGTAAACATCGCTAGTGGAGGTAAGGACAAAGAGATAGAGACAACGTGAGGCAGATTACCAGAAGTTTGTGGTTGTGTTTGAGAGGCTGTAATATGACATTGTACATAAATAATGTAAGTGCTAATACAACACCATTTGAAATCCTTTGTCACACATACAAGCAGCTGTGGCTTTACGTTTGTATACAGTGCTCTGCGTTCTCTTAAAGCTGATCTGCACATTAATCTAAACCACATGTTCTCCTTTAGCTCTGCCTTGTTGTTTAGGCTTTGGTATTTCTGCTTGTTTGTGTACTATAGCTTCTGTGCTTTTTTGGATTTGTTTTTAGGCAGAGCCAGTTTGTTGAAATTAGCAGTTAATGTTTCCAAGAACAATGAGGCTGTTGCACAATTTCCAACGTTTATGAACAAATCTGCTTGGAGGCCCTGCATCAGCCCTCTCTTGTTGTCCTCAATGCCGCTGATCACATTTTGTCTCCACATTTGGTGCACTGATTTACAGTAATTCTCTCTCTCTCTCTCTCTCTCTCTCTGTATGTAAACATGGCTTGGTTGTCAAGCAGTGGGAGTTCACTGAGGACAGCTTGGTTGGCCTACACACAAAAAGGAAAGACCCAGCACATGGAGAAACTACTGCTGTGCCTGGGAGGCATGACACTAGCGCACTGTAACATGCTGTGGTCCCAGCAACATATTAAAACCTACTCAAGATTGTGGGAAATCCTGTGAGGGCATTCCAGGACAGCAGCACCTCTTTAGATACTAAGAATATATGAAGATTTTACATGTTACATTTGGAATCTTTCCTGAAATCTGTATGAATCCCCATACAAGTGGATTGATATTATCAGCAATACAAGTCAGGAATACAAGTTGTGCATCCAGTGGCTTATCCAGCATTAGAAATTTAAAGCTATTGTTCAGAGCGGCGATTTGTTGCACTCAGTGGAAGGCCAAGGCCAGCGGAAAACTCACTCACTGAAAGAAAATTGTTAGAATTCCTGCAAAACGCCATGTGACAGAGTGCAATACGATATAGTCTGTTAAGCTATGCTAGATTTCTAATGTGCTTTTTTTATTTTTTTTTTAATCTTTGCAGTCTCATTTACTGACTTCTGATAACTGAAAATGATTAGAGTGCAGTTCTTGGGAGTGGACATAAAAAGCTAAATGTCATCTCTTGGGAAAAGATGTCAGATAAAGTATTTTTCAATTGATATTCATTCATTCATTCATTATCTGTAACCGCTTATCCAATTCAGGGTCGTGGTGGGTCCAGAGCCTACCTGGAATCATTGGGCGCAAGGCAGGAATACACCCTGGAGGGGGCACCAGTCCTTCACAGGGCAACACAGACACATTCACTCACACCTACGGACACTTTTGAGTCGCCAATCCACCTCCCAATGTGTGTTTTCGGACTGTGGGAGGAAACCGGAGCACCCGGAGGAAACCCACACGGACACGGGGAGAACACACCAACTCCTGCTGCGCCACCATGCCGCCCTTTTCAAATGATATATTATATTTAATTATATATAACATAACATAATCATTTCAAGTAATGCATTCATTCATTCATTGTCTGTAACTGCTTATCCAGTTCAGAGTCACGGTGGACCCGGAGCCTACCTGGAATCACTAGGTGGAAGGCGAGATCACACCCTAGAGGGGGCGCCAGCCTTTCACAGGGCAACACACACTCACACATTCACACTTTTGAGTCGCCAATCCACCTACCAACGTGTGTTTTTCGTCTGTGGGAGAAAACCGGAGCACCTGGAGGAAACCCACGCAGACACGGGCAGAACACACCAACTCCTCACAGACAGTCACCCGGAGCAGGACTGGAGCTGTGTGACTGCGAACAGCATGGGGCTTTAAGGCTAATGCCGCCAGCATGTATAGGAAGCTTAATTCGGGTGTTGTACACACTACGATCATCAAATGTATTGTGTTTATATAAATGATCACAAAGACACATGCTTTTGTGGTTTCTGCACTGTCTGCATGGTATTATCTATAAAATTGAACAAATATACAGTGATCAAAAGATGGTGGGCACCTGCTCGAATAACATCAACATCAAGAATATTACCAGATGGTCTGACCCAGCCCTGCCCCTTTGCAGCAGTAGCTTCTGCTCTTACGGAAAGGTCTGGACTAGATGTTAATACATTCCAGTGAGAATTTAACTGTATTGGTGAACTCAGGTACTGATGTTGAACGTTTAGTTCTACTGCCCAGTGTCTAGAAGGATTTATACCCCTCTTCCATTGGGCATGAGGAAGGCAGGCTTATGTGCAGCTACTCAAGAGCATCTGGTTTTATTTCATGCTTTTTTGTGAAGATTATAGAAACCTTGTACACATTTTAACCCTTTAATATCTTCACCAAGAAATTAGGCAATGAACTTTTTTTTTTTACCTTTTGTATTTTTTTGAGGGCAATAATATATATTTTTGTTCTCCTATGTATTTATTTATTTGCTTGTTTGATAGTTTATTTAAAGGACCCCACAATTTTGGAAATATACACTTCTACCAAATGTTTTATGGCACTTTGTGGTGAAAACCGAACACATGCAAATGCAAAAATTGAACTGCAATACTCATTTGTGTGGTGGTGCAACTGAGCATATGCTTTATATTTATATTTATATTTATAGTTTATTTCTTGTAGTGTGCTACAAAACATTGCTGGTCGACATGAGAAAACATTGCATTTCTCACATCTCCACACAGAGGTTTGGACAGAGGTTTCACCATACCACACCAGTGGGTCAGCATTGTGTTTATACATTTTTTAATAAGATACAGTGACTAAATATGCTCTACCAAAAAGGTTGAGCAGGATTTGAAAGGGTTACCAACGGATGCACCTTAAAGTAGATGAAATCACTAATTACAAGAGGTGTCTACAAATTTTGGACATACAGTACACTTTGCCTAGCAGCCAATCAAAACCAGTATGTCGTTTGTATATTTGTCCATTTTTCTAACAGTACACCATTCACACTGCTGCTTTAATCTGTTCTTGCTTCCAGTTGTGAGAATACCTCATGCTTTTTCGGAGGTGAAGGGAGGGGTTTACACGGTACGCTACTGCATCTGGTTCTGATCCCTCCACCCGCCTCACTCCTCTGGACTCAGACAGGCGGAACTCTTCCAACAGGTCGTAGCCTAAAAATAAACACAGTGTCTATGGTACCAAATAAATACAGAGCCAAGCTATTTGTCATCCCTCCCCTCTACTGATTCGTGCTGCATGCTAATTCAACTCTGTCTATATTACATAATTACAAGCATGCAGAGATTATGGTAATCAGGTAAACTTGCTTTATCCGTCACTCTGTGTATAAAGAGAATATAATACGCTTCAATGTGTGGCCTCATGTTTCAGAAGACTTGGAAGAGCCAAGCTTCCCTTTGTTGTAAATTCAATCATTCCATCGCTCAATGAGACTATAATGATTCCTGCTAAGTTTATGGAAAAATTTTTCAGGCACAAGCTAATAATGTCCTGGCAAAGTTAATTGCAATCAGTGCCACGGCCAAGAGGAGAGCCAGGAGCTTCACGCTATTTCTGTACTTGAGGAAACATGACAGCACGAAAGTGTGACCACAGCCTATTTTATGTAGTCAAACTGGTCGAAGCAGCTTAAACGTGTGTTCATTTGATGGAAGGATCAGTTTTAGAGGCTGAAAAAGAGTCGACATGGGGAAGATTATGCTGAGGTCGAGGGATCCCCCTCATACTCATCGCATTCCGGCAGTTGTGGAGTGGCCTGAGGTCAACGGTTCTCTACTGGCCTCTGCTGGATGAATATTCGAACTTCAGTAAAGTACAGAATGTAGAAACTCGTTGCTCAGATTTTCTGATTTTTCAGATTTTCCCTGCTCCAGCTAATGAAGGATATGATAATGAGGTTATGAGATGGTTCACATGTGCCCTAGTAGTAAAGCTGTGTTAGAAACTACATAATACTATACTTATGCAAACTATACTAATGTAGGCTTTGTATTGTTTATCATTGGGGGTGTAACATTTTCACATTTTTGTGACAGGAACTAGGGTTAAAATGTCTACAGGTTTAAAAGATATGCTTATTTAATGTCCAAAGTGACCAGACCTGTATATAATGGGAATAAGGATGCAATAGTAGCAAATATTGGCTAATTTTTGTTATAATGCCTTGAATAGATTAAATAAAAAATAGGCAAAACTTGTATATAAACTCTAACTCTACATTGGCATCGGAACCATTGTTGCCTATAGATGTATTCCATGATGTAGATTAGAGTTATATTTTCATAAGTCCTGTAACCACTTCTCTAAACAATATGGCTCTTATACTTTAGCTTCAAACGTAAAACGTCTATGTATGACTTGCACCCAAAACATTTAATTATTTAGACATTTGTTAAATCTGTGGAATTCCTTTTTAAATCTGTGGTCTGTAATGAGGGTAACATACTTGGTAAATCCTGGCATTTGACGAGGACAAAAAAAGCCAAAAGGACACGAAGAACCAGCATTTTCTTCAAAGCTGGCATTGCAAAAGCCTGGATGTGCGTTAATACCTGAAAAAAGGGATAAAAATATAATTTTGTTAAAAAAATAGAGTAACGCAAATAAATCCTCTTATAAAGCCTCTGTAATTAGCCAGACAACAAGCTGCATACTTAATGGCAAGAAAATAAACAACGGTTATAAATGAATAGATATGGTGGGAAAACAGTTTCATGCCCGTCAATGGCTTTCACTTTACACAGAGTCCAGCTGAAACATTCAGTGAAGCTGACCTAAAGCTACAGGCCTTCAAACCTGATATAAATAAAGAAAATTACATTAGAATAAACACTAGAATAAACGTGGCAGACAGTTAATTAATTTTAAAAATTAAAAAATTAAAAATTCTGTAAAAACCTCCACCTACATCTATCTCCATATTTACCATTTATGTACAGCATGTATATATAACCCTTTTAAGACCTGGCAATTTATCCCCCCCCCCCCCCCCCCCTGTGGGGTACATGGTAAAACATATCAGCTACTTTCCTATGATTTATAATTTATTGAGGTGTGTCAATTGTAACAGACGTTCTACTTTTTCAAAATGGCCGCCATCTCAAAAACCTATTTTATGGGAACAAGCGAGGCAAGTAGTTGAAATATATTTATGATGTTTCTAAAGTCCTTAGTTGATATGTTTTAGGGAGGAAAACCTTTTAACTCATTTTTAGAGCAGATAGAGAAGAACAGTATACTTATTTTGTTGTCCTCTGTGGTGGACATTGGTACTTACCATGATTTCCACAGAAAAACAGATTTAATATCATATTTGACTTTTTTTATTTCTGTATTGATTAGAAAATCTCATGTTAAAAAAATTTACATTTAAAATGTAAAATATTAAAATGAAATTACTGAGGCATCACTAAGCTGGTGTGGATACAGTATGTCATACTATTAGGTACGACCTATGGAAAGTTTTAAAACTTTGGCTTCAAAGTCTTAGGCTTGCGGACACATGTTGAGTTAGTGTGGCTAAAAGGGTTGGAAAGGCAATAGGAAAAGGATCTTTTTGGTCAAATTACATTTTCGCCTTTTGATTGGGTTATTCTTTTTCCTGAATAGGAAATTGTTACTGTAAATGTTAATATAATGTGTATCTGAAGTATTTCTAATAATACCAAAAGAGAGAAATTTACATAATACTCTTGGAAACGGTGGTCAAATTAACCAATTTTTCATTTAAATTAGTTTCCATGATTGTCTTAGTTGCAGCAGGTATTTGGTTTGATGCAGAATAGAAAATAAGAAATATTATATTAATACAATTACTGTGTGTCATCCTGTTGTCCACTATAAAGGAAATTCCATAAAAAATAAATAATAACTGTTTTTGAAAAAAAATAATAATAATACAACATTTTTTCACCCAGTAATCTTATTTCACATTTAAATTACTGAATACATTTAGAATCATCAGTTGGTCAAAATTGCTTTTAAAACCTGTTACATCAACTTTCATTGATAATAAGCTCCTTTTTACTGTGCAAAATAAATTTCCAAATCTAACTGTATAGTAGATCATTTTTATGGCCATCAACCTGTTAAATGTGTTTTAATAAATATGCAGTATACATCTAAATATATAATGTTAGAACACATAAAAACAACACAATGCAATATTAAAAGGCAAAGTTATGTGGTTAGAAGCGCTCATCCATTTTGCGTTAAAAATCAAAAATGTATATCAGAAAATCTAAATTCTTTGTATTAAATGCACAATTAGTAATTGTACTTCAGACCTCTTATGAGACAACACTCCATTCTCTTATAAGATTAGACTTGGTCCTAAAGTGCATTAGTTAAGCATTCACTTTACAGACCAATTTGATAAATCCGTTCCATTAACTTACGTATACACTTACATTCCGCAGAGAGAGTTTGGTAGGTGCTCACTGTGGGCTTTTCCTCAGAAGGTTGTTCAGTGAAGCTATATCCAATTTTAAAGTGCCATGTCCAGCATTAGTTGTGTGAGTCCAACCTTTAGCCCTGCTTCACTAGCCTCTACTTACTGAACGTGTACTGGCACAGGAGCTGACCCCTGAAGCTCCATTCCACCTTCGGTCCAGAGGGATCTGCCTGCTCCTTAGAGGCCAATTTCAGCAGAGTGTGGTCACTAGGAAGAATTATCTTAAGCAAACACTATGCCATAAAGCCCTTGGGAGGCATGGTGTGTATAGACTTTGCTGAGTTTCTAGTGTCACTGTTGACGTCCTCACTGAATGCTGGACAGGTCGGTCTTAGGGACTGAATGACCAAATACTTACCCAGGACTCTGGCAACATTAATGATTATTATCCAAGAGTAAATACAGTCATAAGTACAGTAAAGGAGGCCTGTCCAGACACTGTAGGTCCTGCAGTGCCTGTTGATCAGGAGGACAGAGGATCCTCTGAGAGAGGCCTCTAATAGAAAGATGCAGAATGTCACAGATAGGCATGAGTGGAGTTCTGCAAACATAGCGTCTAAAAACTGGGGTAATTGTGTACAGAGATCCACTGAGAATTACTCGCAGCAACAGGGAAAATAAATTAATAAATACAACTGTACATATAAATAATAAATGCAGCAGCATTATACTGTTCAAATGCTAAACTTTTATCTCCAAATTAAAATATATTTGCAGGCAAATGTGTAAAATTATTCTGAAATTTTAGTGAGGTGGACTGTCACTGCTTTTGAAAAATTAGAAGGCAGCTGTAAATAAAGATGAACAATAAAGATTGAAAATAAAGATGGATAATAAAGGCAGCTGTAAATAAACGTGATGCCTAGCACACATAATTTAGTTACAGAATTAATGTTAAAAGTGGGATTCGTTCTTGAAGTTTGAAAAATGTAAATAATCATTTCTTTGAACTAAAAGTTGCTTTTGGTGAGTAATTCCAAGTGATTTTTTGTAGCTAGTGGTTCAAAACTGTGTAAGTTTATGTGTCTATACCTAGCACTGCAGATATCCAAATAATTCATGCATTTGCATATTTGAATAATTTTGGTAAGTGAATAAGTGAACTCGAAGCGAGTTATGTTTGTATGCATACATAAGCATTTGTGGTGGCATGGTGGCACAGCAGGTAGTGTCACAGTCACACAGCTCCTGGGATCTGGAGGTTGTAGTTTCGAGTCTGTGAGGAGCTCTCCTTGTGTCCGTGTGGTTTTGGTCCAAAAACACACGCTGGTAGGTGGATACACTACTCATAATTGTCCATAGGTGTGAGTGAATGTGTGAGTGTGTGTCGAACTGTGAAGGACTGGCGCCCCCTCCAGGGTGTGTTCCTGCCTTGCACCCAGTTATTCTGGGTAGGCTCCGGATCCACTGCGACCCTGAATTGGATAAGCGGTTACATACAATGGCATGAAAAATAAAACCAAAACACATGCATTTTTTAATTTTCTGCCTGGAAATCATTAATCAGGTTGTGGATATTACCCATTCATCTTCTGTAAATGCTTTATCGGGTTGGCAGTGTGTCAGAATTGGGTGCAAGTCAGGCTACCCACCTTTGACAGGACGCAGGTCCATCACAGGGCATCACACACTCGCCCAATCTGTAGGAATTGTGTTCAACAAATATATGTACCTGTCCTGAGAAGCTGGATATTTTCCAGGCTGTTGACTTGTTGTAATCACAGGCTGTTCAGCACATTTCACCCAAACTCTAAAAGAGAATCAAGTACCTTAGCAGTAAATGCTCATTCTTTGAAGAATTAAGTGTGTGTGACTGGGCAAATCCTGTGATTAATCTGATAAAAGAGTAGATACTGTAAAGTATGGTTTCTAAATCACGCTACTTGCTAATTCTGTTAAAGGGCAGAAACATTGGCTTAGTTCCTAAAACTGGAAGGAAATATCACTTATGGGAAGCATAGCATGTCTTCAGAATTGTATTATGTCACTTGCTATACTGTGTAAAAGCATGTACGAGGTTGGGGGCGTATGGTGACTGCTACTGATCCTGCCTTCATCTCAGCTGGTTATGCTTTGCCTCATTCACTCATTCTACCATTAATCCACTGCAGAGCAAAGACCATCTGGCATGCTTTAGCTGGGAAGTCCCCCTTTTTTTCCCTTTCTTCTCAGGACCTGGCAGAAGGCACACTGGAAGCACCAGAATGCTGACGTTGTCTTTCCCCCCAGCTCGTACATCTCGTGAAAACGTCCTATTTAGGACTTAAGACTGATTTAAACATTATTGCGTACATCTGCATCTGACACAATACGTCCTTGTTTCGGCCGCTACACTGACTTTTTTTTTTTCAAGAAACATGCTGTACAGATGAAAACAGATGAGGCAGCTTTGCTTTTATACCGTCATAGCTTTCTGCAAGCAGATTTATTACAAAAAAGGTTGTGAGTAAGCCACTGTCACCCAGGCAAAAATAAAAGACCCATACAGTACACAGACATGAATGCACTTATGAACATCTACTGTCAGAAACCTCCTGAGGTTCCTGTCAAGGTTAAATGGCACACAATGCAAGAAATGGATGATGATAAATAAATGATATTTGCGAATGCATCAGGTGGGTATGACGGACTGTTTGAAGGCCATGACCAGGTTCTCTGTAGTGTTTGTTTTAAGATGGGCAGTTGCTGTGGTTACAGTTAAAATATTGTATTGCCCTTTTAAAATGCATTATCAGCAGCACATCATTGCACTTTAAATAGATGAATAAATAGTCGTGGTGCCCTGGCGATATACAGTGGCATACCATTGCTCACAAGCGTCTCAGCTTGAGGAGGTTACAGTACATTCAGCTTCAGCTCAGTCAAACGATGTGGAAGCCTGTTAGTTTGCTTCACAATGTACAGTCTTTCTTTCCCACTGGTGCTAACCTCTCCAGGCGTAGCAGGGATCAAATAAAATAATAATAATAATTATAATAATAATCTGATGCGACATTATTCACAAAATAAAATAAAAATACAGGACAAATACACAAAACCATCACATTCCACTCACGCGCTTCTCTTTCGCCACGTTTTGCCACAGAATAATTTACATCTTGCTACACTGTTTTAGTTTTAAATAATGGTTGTTTTGCAGTCTTTAGTGTCTAAGGGGTGTCCAGTCTCCGTCCAGTGTTGGCCAGCACAGTGCGGTGGAGGTGTAGGCTGGTCTCTCTCTGTTACCAAAGCCAGGCTACTGACTATCTCTTGGTGGATTTGGCCAGTTTGCTGGTGGGCGTGCTCCGCCTCTGGGGGGTGGGGATTTTGGAAGGCTTGCCTCCGTGCTGGCGGGATGCTGACCGGGGCGTGGGCCTTCCTGAGTCCGTCACTGTCTCCGACATGTCTGAGCAGACGGACTGGATGTCAGAGATGTCGAAATCAGATGCGTCACTTCCTCTGCGGCTGCTCCCTCGGCTGCCCGCTTTACTGCCCGGCCTGCTGGGAATCTTACTGGGGCCTGAGGAGGGAAGAGGTGCAATAATGTCTTAATGATTTCATCTGATTTTGAAATGATTTCAAGACCTTTACTGTTTTTAAAAGTGCAATTGATAAACCAAGATACACCTTATGTCCAAAATTTGTAGACACCCTTGATATAAGGCCTGGCTCGTAAAAGCCCATAGAAAAGCATGAGATGACATGCTCTAGAGCATCTGCGCATGAGATTAAGGTCACAAAGCTCCACTGCTCTATCACTTCGGGATGAGTTGGAGTGTTGCGTGCGAACCAGAACTAATCATCCAAAACCTCACTACTGCTTATGAGTCTGAATGCTATCAAATGTTTTAGAGAAATGCCCCAAGATTTTTTGTAAAGCTTTACTAAAACAAGAAGCTGTTACTGCAGCAGAGAGGGGTAAACTATTAATACTACCGAGGTAACGGATATTCTGTGGCCCATATGGCCCCCACGCAGATTCAGGACACGTGTGAACTGCGGATTAATCTGCAAAATTTAACCACAACAGAGTGGAATGCAGTTTTACTGCTGCTATAGCTTTTTACAGTAACGATTCCCTAATTCCTGACTCAGAGGTGCCGTGAGGACATACAGACAGAGCAGCAGTGTGTCACCGCAATGGAGCGTGTGGATAAAACTGTTACAGTTTGTAAACACTGTGCCACTAGAGCCAGAGCGAACACGACTGCAGCGACATTGCTCTGGGGTCTGCGGAGAGCAGAGCTCTATTTGTGTGAAGAGTGGAGACTTATACGCTGGGGGATAATGGAGAAATCTTGATGCAAGTCGACCTTAGAGTGATGGGCTACACTCTACTCTTCCGTTTTAATGTAGAACGGAAATGAAACTGATCAATGACATCACATCACACCACAACATTCATTCATTCATCAGTTCTTCACAGGGTGACACATACATACACACACACTCACACCTACGGACACTTTTGAGTCACCAGTCCACCTACCAACGTGTGTTTTTGGACTGTGGGAGGAAACCGGAGCACCCGGAGGAAACCCACACAGACACAGGGAGAACACACCAACTCCTCACAGACAGTCACCCGGAGCGGGACTTTAACCGACTTTAAATTGGTTTCAATGTTGTTTCAATGAAATAACGAAATGACCTTATTTCAATTATATTTCAATGTTGAAGGTCAGTCAAGTGCCAGTTTTATTTTCTATCTGGTGATCTGAAAAACAATCTGATCTGTGACTCAAAAACTATAATCCTGCCTGAATCATGTGTTTGTAATTCATTCCACCACTGATTAATACCAGTATAACCATTGTCTATTTCAGAAGAATAATGGATGAGCAGATGTGTATTGTAATATCTTTTTTGTTTTTTTGCCTCATGGTTAATGTAGCTAACTTGCAGTGCAAGCTTATGAGCTTCATTCAGAATCCTGCAAACCACATGCATTGAGCTGTGAACTGATGTCAGTTGCTTTTGTTGTTTCTAGCTCTAAACAGCAAACAGCTAATTACAAAGCAGTTTTAAGCACATGTGTGATGACTGAGGTATTGATTGCATGATTACAGGTGTATACATTTCCATTATTACTTCATTCATTGTCTGTTACCGCTTATCCAGCTCAGGGTCGCGGTGGGTCCGGAGCCTACCCGGAATCATTGGGCGCAAGGCAGGAACACACCCTGGAGGGGGCACCAGTCCTTCACAAGGCGACACACACACTCACACATTTACTCACACACTTACACCTACAGACACTTTTGAGTCGTCAATTCACCTACCAACGTGTGTTTTTGGACTGTGAGAGAAAACCGGAGCACCCCACATGGACAACACAACAAACCCCTCACAGACAGTCACCCGGAGCGGGACTTGAACCCACAACCTCCAGGTCCCTGGAGTTGTTTGACTTTGACTAAGCATCACTTCACAACAAGTCTCACAAACATAAAAAAACGGTGTGAATCTGATTTTTCAACACACTCTCACTTTGACAACGGAAGCAGTTTTTACAGAACACAGGACTGTAACTCACCAATGGCTTGACCCCTGGCCTTCAAAACAGCTGCGTTTATCAGGGTGCCCTCCTCTGCAGACTGAAAGCCCTTCCCTGACAAATAGCCAGGCAGACGGAGCTTGCTGCCTTGGATGGGTGTATTCTGTCAAAGAGGTTTATTAGAGAACAGTCAGAATTGTACAGGAAGATAGTTTAAGGTCTCTCTCTCTCTCTCTCTCTCTCTCTCTCTCTCTCTCTCTCTCTCTCTCTCTCTCTCCAAAGTAGTTATTTGGATATTAGTAATGTGAACTGATTTTAAATAGATAAATATACCCTGCAGACTCCAGTTGGTTAGTCACGTTATGGCTGGAGTGCCAGTCCTCAGACCACATCACTATATGTAATTCAAATTAAAGAGATTCAATTTTCTAATTACCAGTGTCATTCTAAAGCTACAGCTGAACCATCACATGGCCACAGGATATTAAAACTGAAAGGTAGAGTAATGCCTCACATTAGAAGCTACATGGGAAAATTTGGAGAAGGAGAAGACCTCATTTATTGTAGAGAAAGCAATTTAGTAAACATAAATAAATAAATAAATACATACATAAATAAATAAAAAACAGAATGGCAGAATGGAAAGGCATATCCTAAAGCAGTTACAGAAAAATTTGTTCCTATTTTAGTTAGTAGTTAAAAGTTGACCAGCAAAACCCAACTGTAAGGAGAAAGTTTGTTAGTGTCCCAACCCTGTTTCTATTTATAGACAATAAAAAGCCAACCCTGTATGTTAATATGAAACCTTTTCTAATGCAACATCATAATTAGAGCTTCTTTTCGTTGTTAATCAGAACCCTACAAATGGCAGTCATCATGCTTTGGCAAACCAAAGTGTGAGTCTGGACATCATTTAAATATCATAGAGTTAACCTCAGGTATAGAGAAGGAAACCGATAGGGGGTTAAAGGCTGTGGTTAGATAAGCTCTTGATATGTCGAATTTGTCACGTCTCTTTATTCACTATACCTCATTGGATGACCCTTGGTTTTCAAAGGAGTCGGATGATTTTAGAGGACTAGCTGATTTGCTGTTGGTCAGCCAGGGTTTATCATAATTGCGCGTTAAATGTTGGGGAGTCTGTGAGGAACAATGGGAGGTGAAAGACATGAATACACAAAATGGGGTTTGAATGGAAGTGGTTCACCAGTTAATCAAAATTTTATCCTAGGTTTAAAAAACCCTGAATTTCAGACAGTTTAATGTAATCTGGTGTAGACTATCTGTTTAAAGTCCCAGAGAAAACAAATCAATATGTGTATAATAATAAGTGTAGAGAAAGTGTAGAGTGTTTGTGGCAATTACAACTCCTGCTCTTCTGAAAAGGCTTTAGACTACATGCTTAAACATTGTTGTGAGGATTTGATGGCATTTCAACCACGGGAGAAATAATGAAGTTAGGTATGGAGATGGATATGAGATGACTAGATGTTGATCACAAACTTCATCTTATCTACGAGATACATGATGGAGTTTCATTGCTTCTGCTCTACAGCCCAATCCTCATATAATATAGACATAATATGGACAGAGGACATTTCTTTATAGGGTCTACTTTAAAACAAACTTGTGTGAGCATAAATGATTTGTGCTCCCTGGAGCTTTCATCTAAAGTCTTTAAATTTAAACATTTGAAATTTTTGAGAAAATAAAAAAGTGGTGAACCCTTCTTTTGTAAAAAGGACAAGATGGACAATGTGGAAACTCAATAAACAGTAACATGAAAGCTACTAATAATGGGTTAATCAATGATATTGCAGGTGTATGCCTAAAAACAAGCTATGACAAACATATTACCTTGCTGCCGGGAGCAGCTTGGTTATGATGGGCAGGACAGCTGAGGCTGGAGTTTGATCTGTTAGGGGAGGCGCCCCTCGACGACGGCCGTGACCTTCGGCCTCTGTAGCGAAAGCTGGCCATCACCTGCGTGGTGCCTTCTGGAAGGATGAACTTCTCTCGCAGCTCCACGTTGGTTCTGCCCTTAGCTGAAGAGAAGCAGACAGCAATGAGTCGAGAACTACTAGAAGGACACGGAAGGGTGGGCTTTGAAGGGAGGTGATTGTATGGAGAAGGTGGTTTGGGAAATGAGGCCCATTTTATAAATGGGTCAAATGAACCTGTAGTGACGGCAGTGGGTTCTGAGAAAAAAATGAGAGACTCTGATGATTGAGGGATACTACATGATATGAGCAGGTGACATGCAGTTTCACATCATTGAGCTCTATGGAAAAATATGACAAATTCCCTCAAAGGAAACAACTAGATGTTAAATAATATACTCTGGGCTGCTTTTACCAATAATTTGATAAATCAAGTAATGTAGGGATCATTTTCAGATGTGGTCACTTTTAAATCTAAAAACTTTTTAAATTACATATTCAGAATATACTATAGAAAAAGGTTTAATTCGAGCCGCTGAAACACACTGAAATGTGTCCATGAGGCTCAGGTTCATACTGTAAAAGAGACCAGCATGAAAATTGTAGATTATCTGGGTATATACAGATATCAGATTTCACATTTCAGATTTTGTAAGTCTCTTATAAAAGCATTTTGAAAAATCTCTGATATTTACTTCAGTCATATATGTATGTTTAATGCAAAAATCACTTTGAGTAGCCTGAGGATCACAGGCAGTATAATACTAATTTTAGTGAATTTATGGACCTAGGTATATGTAAACTTTTAATTACTTATGGAAGCACCTAAAAGGCTGAAGCTTTGAATATTAAGGCTGCTAGACTCTTGACTGTCTAGCGAGCTGTTCATTTTATACTCATTTTCTTTACTTTATATATGTTTAATTTCATATTTTCAATTTTAATTTCATGTTATATTTTCTTTTGTTTCAAATTTGATATTACAAATGTGCATTAGTTATACATTGTGATAGATTATAATTATATCACAGTAACCGAGTATGCTTTCCTGAGCATAATATACATGAATTTTCATGTAATTGAACACTGACCAAGTGCATGTTTCATTAATGTTTCATTACAAACATAACATAATTAGCCATGCTCAGCTGGATTTAGTGCCCCTTGATAGGTAAAAGCCTAGAAGAGGCATATGCGCTTACTGACTGACTGACACCTAATGTTAAAATGCGCATGCGCGAGTAGGAACTGTTAATTCAGCCGTATTTCACAGAGAGAACTTAAGGTGGCGCCACTACACCACTAAACTGTACGTTGTTAGCTCAGCCATATTTCACATTTCAGTTCATGAACTAAATTTGGAACCGTTCTGCGGTGACTAACGTCCTCTTTTCCCTGGACAAGTCCTCTTTTTGGGACCTAAAAAATGCTTGTTCAAGTGTTTAAGGGGTCAGAGAGTTGAGAGGTGAATTGGGACACACTCGTGCCGCTTCAGTGCTGTAGGTCCACCAGTTCAGTGTTTTACTGGAGCCTCAGACAGAAATGTGTTGAACGTTGTTGAGGTAATATTTATTATAGTCTGTATGTTTGGAGAATGTTTCTGTGACCCAGCCTTTTGTTTTCTTCTATATATTTAACAAAGTCATCTTGTCTGTCCCTATAACGAATTCAGTTATTGTAGCTTTGTATGAACAGAAAATAACAGGCTTTCCATGATCATACACACAATGTCTGCAACTGAGAAGATAAACTATTTGTATTGTTTGTTATTATTGTAAACAAAGACATTGATATGAAGCACCAAAGCTTCTCCAGACCTTCCAATGACAAGGGTATGTATTTTGGGCTTTCCTGTTTCTGAAATGCCAGACAAACCTCTGTGAAAATGGATATATAGCTAATGGCGGTCCGGCTAAATTAGACTTGCCTAGTTTCTCTTTGCTCTTGTTATGGTAAATTTAAAATGTATCATTACTTGTTCTTTTTCAGTCTGCTCCAACATATCAGCTTTCATATAGACTGAATACTGTTATACATGTCATGTATAATCAAAATATATTTAAAGATGGTTACCTACCATTTCTCTGTATGCACAGAAATTTGAAATATTTAATTTTATTTCCTGTACTTTAAATTTGTTCCTACAAATATACATCCAAGTTGTGTGGGTTTTTCCTCTCTTTCAGGGATACTCAGCAATGCAAGTTCAGTGGTAATAATAACTGCCACTTGTAGAGAGTTTCAGAGTTTCATGTTTATCATTCATATTGTAAACTAGTTGTAAACCAATTTATTTGAATCAGTTTGCTATTAAAAGTGGTTTAATATATTTTAAACAAGTGATTGTGATGATCCTGATTCATGTCCTGATGTAGTAAAAAAAATAAATAAATGTAGAGTATTAAAATGTGCCAACTATTTTCTGTGAACAATTTGTAATGTTAATCACACATCTTTTAATTAATGGGTTTTTAAAGCAGGCTATTAAACATTGTAAAACTAACACTACAACGTGCCAACTGTATCATACCAAGCCAAACCCTTCCTAGTGCTGAATTAAGAACATCTATCCCAAGTGAGATTGTCATGGTTGCAATGCAAGGGGCTGAAAACAGAGAGACAGCAGAGGCTGAAGGGAAAAAAAAGCAGCCAGTAACGTGATGCAACAAACAGCTGCATGCAAGAAGGTAGCATGAGATTAATGTTAATGAGAATACCATCACTGCAGAGGGTATGCCCACACACACACACACACAATCACACATTGATGCACACATACCACTGGGATGGAGCAAGGAGAGAAAGTGTGAGAGTTGCCAACCTATAGGAGACTGAGTAATTGACGAGTTTGATTCCGAGCGCAACATTTTACTCCCGTGGTGATGAACTAGAAGAAATAATAGTTGGGTTCATAACACGTAGAATTCAGGAGGAACATTCAGCAGGAGAACAGTAGAAGGACAGATAGAAGAACACAGAGAAAGCTTAGTAGGAACATGGCAGCAAGCTCTCAGAATACCAAACACAGCCAATCAGAAGCAGACTCAATTTAGTACATGACCAATAATTGGAAATACATATCGTCGCTGTCCAAAGAACAACATGCATACTAAATAGTAACTTTAAAGGAGAAGGATAAAAACCTTCTTAACTTTCCATGGGAGTCAATGTAAAAAGGAGTTTATTCCAAGTAATTTGGAGCATTTCTATTGGTCCATTCATCACAGCTGCTGTGTTCAAATGAATAAACCGAAAATTGACATTAATAGAGATACATGCATTTCTTTGGACTGTGACCAAATCACGCTTATTTTAGGTCTTAATATTCATTCTGTTTAGCCAAATAAATTACTCAATGGTCAATAATCTTAGACTTTATCTTTTAAAAACAAATGTCAATGTAAATTTGAGCTAAAACATATCTCTTGAACTATACAACACACTACACAAGGCTTCTCATCAATAGTGTTCTTTTGCTGTAATTTACAGGGCCAATGTCATGGAAACCCCATTTTTAGTTTATAATCACCATCCACCCATATGTGAAATAAGCAGCCCATTTTGAAACCACATTTTTATGATGTCACAAAAAACAACATCCTTACATACTACATATTGTGCTGATAGAAGTTGAGCCCTGCCCATTCACACTGAAGTTAAAAGGGGTGTTTCAGTGCTTCATCTGAAAGCCACTGTGACAAAACAACAGCCCTTTTATTGCTTAGATTTAAAGTGAGGTTGGTAAAATGTCAAAAGATGTATAATACTGTAGGCACCTAAAACCATATAAATGTCATAATTAGACCTCAATATACAAGACAAAAGTGGAATATGGACACTTTATATTTGAACTAAAGAAACAAAAAAGGATTACCTCTGCATGGGTCGTTCTTGACTAAAAACTCGTCCAGGGCCATCCAGCCTCCTCCCACTCGCACCATGACAGTACTGCGCAAGATCCGCACCAGCCTAAGCTGCTGAGAGTCTCCAAACTGGGCAAGGAGCAAAGACCAGAGAGTCAGTGCTGAGTCACTGTTTTACAATCACAATGAGACAACCCCACAGCTGAGTAACAGTGCAAACTGGACACGACACTGGTCTTTATTGACCACATCTAATGTTCTTAAAACATTATGAGCACATTCTGCATATGCTAACTATAAGGGAGGGATGAATAAGTGTCCATGTGGTCATATGAATCAGATTGTGTATTCAGATTTTGCTTCCATAAGCTTCTGTTTGATTCTGTTTGCGCCTGTTGCCCAGCTGAATGGTCACGAGACAAATTTTTAGGATCAAGACATGACATTGGTCTCATTCCAGAGGACATACAAATGAATGGTCAATCCAACTGGTTTAAATCCCTGATTTATGTGAATGTGCACATGCCATTCTTTGGGACCGGTGATGTGCTTCAAAGTCGTCTGATTTAAAGTGTGGTAATATGTTAATCAGGCCTGTAGCATGGTTTGGTTCCAGATCAGTTCAACACTATGCTGACACCACTAGAGTGTGCTGTAGTGTTGTCAGTCCACCTTTGCAGAAGCACAACAGCAGATAAAGATAGCGAAAAGTTATATTTGGCACTGGACAGAGTCCTACAAGCTGAATACCTACGATAGAAGCTAATACGACCAGCAAGGCTTTCTGTCAAAATGAAATTTGCCAGTTGGATGTGGCCATGTTGTCGCTGATTTCACAACACACAAACACACAAAATTATGGCCTCATGCTTTCTGGTAAAATAAGAAGAAATCAGACTGGAAACAAAGAAAAAAATCTTTCCACAAACCAGCAATACATACAAAGGTTGCAGTCCCTAGAACTACAAAACCACCATACTCATAGAAGATGTGTGCGTGTGTTGACACTGATGCAGAACCAATATGGCTAGACTCCAATGGAACAATATGGAAAGATGACTGGACTCTCTTAACACCAAACACGATCAACACATTGATGACCCTCTGGCTGAGCCTTTCTCTGGCCTCTGCTCCGATTATGTGATAACCAGAATGATTTAATGCCACTGGTGAATTTGGTGATTGTAGGGGGAGAGGGATGATTTTTGAAGCATGATCACGTAAGAAATACTCAAAAAAAGGAATTCACAACAAAGCTTAAAGATGACCATTTACCAGGATACAGCTTTCCAAAACAGCAACGTGCAGTTGGGGGTTTAGATTTTGATTGTCCCTGTTTGTTATACTCTCATCGGCGATTAAGGGGTCATGTAAGCAGTGAACGAGACCAAACTGTCGAAAGAATTGGTTCAGTTGACGTGGAACAGCAAAAAAATGCAACAGACAGGTGCACATGACAACATAAAAAAAAAGCCTGACAACAAGCAGAGGAACAAAAAAATGAATCTTGCATGAATCCCTCCCAATCAAATCCCACCAGCTATGAATAACCATGTGCCTTTCCAAGGCATGACCTTGAGAAAGCATGTTTTATGTGATTATGCTGTTTTTAAATAATAATAAAATAAACAAACCATAAAAAAATGACTATTTTTTCAGGCTTAGGTTTTAATGTCAGCCAGGAAAAAAGGAAAGGAAAAAAACCCCTCAATCATCAGTTATTATTTCAGCTTGGGTTAAAGTCCTTTTGAGCTGGAAGTAAAAGCATGCCAAGGACGTTACAGAAAGCAATAGAAGGCAAGTGCACACTTTGTGTTACACTTCAAAGCTCCCAAACGATGAACACATCAGAACACACATACTGAACAGGGAGGAAAAAGGTGGTTAGAAATACACTGTATCTCAAAAGCAGATATGCAAGGCTTGACCATATAAATTCATGATTTAATGAAACTTCCTAAAAAGGCCTAAAATTCCATTTGTTCCAACACAAACTGAGTATGGCTAAGGTGGAGAGAAACCACTTTCTTCAGCCTTGTGCTTAAAATAGTTTCTCATTCAACCATTAATCTAACATTGATAATCAGTCTTTAAGTAATGTTCTGCACTTTAGAACCTTGATAAATATCTTTATTTATTTACTTCACATAGTGGCCCACACCATGTTTGGAGTCATTCTTCTGACTAATACATTTCAACATTTTTAGCACAGTGGAGGAGGCTTTTAAGCACTCCTTTCCCCTCTCTCTCTCTCTCTCTCTCTCTCTCTCTCTCTCTCTCTCTCTCTCTCTCTCTCTCTCTCCCTCTCTGCCACACAACATGCTTTCTCACGAAAGAAGGACCAAATAAATTATAACAAATATGTGTACTACAATCAAAGAAAAACAAGCTAGGATTGAGAGAGAGCACTCTTAAAAGTATTCTTAATTATTATAGGTATGCTTATCCGCTTCTGAGCTTAAGACTTAAGTTGTGGAAAAGTGAATAAAGAAATATATATTTTTAAATCAATTGGTTAAACACCCCCCCACACACACACACCCAATAATAGACAACCACCACAGCACAACATGAAAAGCACCGTGTGTATATACCTGATTTCCAAGGTAGAACTAAACAGTGGAAAAAAAAAAAGAAAACAAACATTAGAAACATTGTCTGTACATTCTCTCCTATATATTTTTATTTTTCAGATAATTTACTTTGTAATCACCATAATGGAATACAATGGTTTCTTATTCTACTAACAATTAAACTAGTTTAAACATCGTTTTGATTTTGCCTCTTTAAAGTTTTAAACTCATTGTTTTGTAGCGAGGAATTCAAAATTTGACTGTAGATGCAAAGACTATTTTCCTTGGGTCTCAAAAAAATGAATAAATAAAATAAAATCCCTGTCATTTTGAGTATAAATGTCTAAATGGGTTCTGACAGTGTCCTTGCCCTCTTAGTAAAAGAATGTAAAATCTATTGCCACATTAAAATGCTATGAAGTCATTATTTCTGGCAACAGAACTGTGGGGGCAATGATGTCTGCCTTGGAAAGTAGTTTGACAGAGGCCAATGGAGAACTGCCAATTTTCCACACTTTCAAATTGCTATTGGCCCTTGAGAAGTTCTTTTCAACACAATACTAGATATGAGCTGCAGACCTTCGTATTTGCTTTGGCCTCCAGTTTGCATCCTGCATCAGTCTTCATAAATGAAAGCATTACGCTCGGATTCACTTAGAAAAAGCAGCAAGGTCTGTTTCTTACCCGGTATTTGTTGGCACCAATTTGTTCCACTTGGAACCGTTTAGGACACTTGCACTTTGCCACTTGGCGCGTCACCTACAAAAATGAAGCGTATGTGTCAATGTGTAACGACATAAAACTCAACAACAAAATGAATCACTGACTTTCACTTGCTGGAATATAAATCTTCACATACCTCATCTTCAATCTTGTCAGCATCGGTGAGTGGTTTGTAGGCATCTTTGTTGGGGTGCAGTGCAGCCACAAACTCGTAATAATCGATGTAGCCATCGCCATCACGATCGAAAATGTCTGCTACCGCACTCATCTCCAGTCTGCTGGTGGGGAACTCTATAAACAGTAGAGACAAAACAGTTCTCCATTATAGGCTTGACTTGCACATTAAGTATTAATTCATGGTAATTGTTGTGTAGTTAGTTATTGTGAATTTAGAACTTAAAAAATATATATTTTTAATTAATTGTTTTTAATACTATGCAACAATTACTATAATGAAAGCAGAGGAGCAGGAGAATGTTTAAATTAGAAAATACAATTATATTCATTCATTCATTCATTGACTTTAACCACCTATCCAGTTCAGGGTCGCAGTGGGTCCGAAGCCTACCCAGAATCACTGGACACTTTGAGTCGCCACGCCGGAGTGGTACTCGAACCCACAACTTCCATGTCCCTGGAGCTGTGTGAATGTGACCCTACTTGCTGCGCCACTGTGCCGCCCATTACAATTATGTGTTACAAAAAAAGCTTTAAAACGTATTTGTACATCTAATACAAGCCAGGTCCATAATGTGTTCTGCATCTATAAATCTAACAAATTGATTATAGAAGCAGATAAGTCATTAATGAAATGTGAATATGATCCTCAAGGCTAACGAAACTTTGAAAGCATGGCAAAAGGATTACAATTTTAAGGATAGTTGAGATTGTTTTTGTCTGAACTAAAGCGGAAATGCATTACATGTATTTAGTCAAGTTTAACCCTATAGTTATGAAATATTCACTCACTTGAAGAAAGGATGCCCTCAATAAACTCTTGTCTAGTCACTTTTCCATCTTGGTCCTTATCAATGCGGCGGAAGAAGTCCATGACTCTGGATTTCTTGTGGTTCATCCACCGCATGTAGCGCTTCCTCCAGACATCAAAGTCAAAGTTGGCAAACTCTTTCAGCTGAGAGAAAATTGGAGAGAAGATGCTATCAATCACACAATGTCATGTTTGGCCTTTGTAAACCTAAGCTGAAGCTTGCAAGGTCTAACTGACCTCCTCCAGTCGGTCCAGAGCATCATTGAGCTTTCTTCTCCTATCCAGAGCCAGAAGCCAAACTTGCTGCCACTTACTGACTAGCAAGTTAACTCTGGGGTTCTTGGTCTCAATTTGAGTCTGAGCTGTTGTAGGATACACAGTCTGAGTCGGAGATCTTTTTCCTGATTGTAAACAACACAGTATGAACCATTAGCAGGCGAATGAATTGAACAACAGTTACATTGTTTCTGCATGAAGTTATAAAAATGTTTTGATGCTGTCAGATATAAAAACGGTTTTATCAAAAAAAGTTGTGCACCTTTCATGCTGATCTGTTTGTATGAAATATTGACTGTATAGCACAGCTGTCAGTCACTTCTCATATTAAATAAATCATCAATGAAGGTTTTGTTTCGTCAGCAGCCGTTTGCTAAATAATGGCTAAAAAT
Source organism: Hoplias malabaricus (assembly GCF_029633855.1). Classification (NCBI taxonomy): domain Eukaryota; kingdom Metazoa; phylum Chordata; class Actinopteri; order Characiformes; family Erythrinidae; genus Hoplias; species Hoplias malabaricus. The sequence goes on from NC_089807.1 coordinate 28,019,329, forward strand.
AAAAATTTTATACACAATAATGCGTATGAAATATATTTGGTGGCTGCATTAAGAAATGTGAAAACATACGGCTTGTTCTTCCTTTGTCCAGCACAGGAATCTGAGACTGAACCGGAGGATCTGCAGTGACTTTCCTCTTATGAGTCTTAGTAACTTTGTCCACATCTGGTTGTTTCCTGGTCATCTCCTCCATGAAGTTCTAAATAAAGAGAATTATATGGCTTCAATTCAATGACAGCAAACACCTCATCAAAGAGAACTCAATAGCAATAACACACATGAAGAACCACTGAAGGTAACGACAGTACCTGATGCTCAGCAATAAGTGCTTTAACCTCTTCTATCTCCTGAGGCAAGACCTCTTTGTCTTGCTCTGTGAGTGTGCTCTCTGCCCACTGCAGCCAGCTCAGCAAACTCTCCAGCAGTTCCTGAGTGGCCAGAAGCTCACTGAGAGCAGTGGCGAGCCTCTGCTGATGCTGCCGTGCCCATGCTGTGACCTGATAGACAGTAAATATGCAATGAAACGCATGAGATTGCGGGAAAACTAACAACAAATAAGGCATTTGTATGTAGGCATTGTGTAAGAATGAGCAGGTATAACTATAAACTACAGCTTGATATACAAAGACATAATTTTATAGCCATATCAAAATCATTGACATTAATATTAATGTCACTTTTTTACAAATAACAATTAATGAACAATTTTATAAAATGTTAAAAGCCTTTATCAACAGTCAAAAATATTCTGACATTGTTGACGAAAAAATAAAAACACTGGTTATAAAACTTATCAAAATTCAGCTTCAATATTACAGTCAGAAACTTCTGAAAAATAAATGTATAATATTTCAAGAAATAAAGTCAGAATATATATAGAGAGAAAAACAAGTCACAATATTCTGAAACTATCACTCAGCATTTAAATATTCCCGATGAGAAATTTAGTCAGTATTTTCCATTGGAGTGTGTGTGTGTGTGTATGTGTGTGTGTGTGTTTGTGAGTGTGTATTTATGTCTTTTCTCTGTCAGACAGATGCAGAGTATGTTTTTAATACATTTGATAGTGGGATGACCTGAAATGTTGCATACTTTTACAGGGTGCTGTGGTTGTAAAAACACTGTGTTAAAATATAGTAGATATACAACTTCCCATGTTTAGAATTATTTACATACCAATGATGAAACAAAGCTGATTAACGTGGATTATTTGAACACTAGTGAAGATGGGTCATATGTACTTTACAGAAGCAGTATGTGTAAATGCTGCCATTATAAGAGTGTGTAGTGACTAGTGTGAGCAGAGACCTCCTCAAAGCGTGCTTTAATGATGGTGTTCCAGTGTTTGACAGTGGTGATAGAGTCCGGATGACAGATGGCTAAGATGGCTTCTCCCATGCCGATAGCTTTGCCCAGAGCTACTCTCTTCTCTTCCAGCCTCTTCATAAATTCCTGCTCAGAACATAGGGCTTATCATTACAATGATTCCAACGCAAAGGCACAACAAAGAAACTTTACATTTTTTTCCAACAAGGTTTTTTCCCCTCCCACCCACATTCTGTGTGTATGAATAATGTTTGATGAGAAGTATGTGGACTCAGAACAAAACTTTTCAGGTTAAAATATGAGATCATGCTCAATGGATATGCAATAACGGAGGTCGAGTCCTGTTTTTGGCCCGAGGTGCTTCATAAAGCTTGAGAGGCCATATATGGTTTGTGTTACTCCACTAGCAATCCAGATGGGCAACACAAAGCACATCAAAATCCCCAAACTGTTTTAGAAACAGCTAATAAGAGAAGACTGGAACTGTGGCCAAATACATCTGAGCAATTTCTTTAGCACTGCTGCACTAAAAGTTTATTTCCAGAATTTTATTCATTCCAGATCGCAATTTTAAGAAATTGTTGCGTTTGCTCATTGATGACACTTCTTTTCCATGAAGGGGCACATGGATGATTGCTCTGTGGAAATGCTTTGTGTGCTTGGTGTTGCTGTATGGAAACTTGCTTTGTGCTGTTCAATGAGATTTTGGAGAGCTTTCTCATCATCCGGTAAGGAACCATGGAAACGGAGGCTCTGTTCTGCTTCAGCCAGCCACTCCAGCAGAATGTGAACAGTCGAGTGGAACTCCTCTGCCTGAGAAACAGACCATAAGACACTGGGATGACACACCCCATGCTGGAATACATTTCAGAGAATTATAATTATTTATATACAATCCACTTGATTGTTCAGCATTAATTACAGTATGTTTCCCGAATATAAACAAAAATAATCTTAAGCCACTCATGTTGCCATTTAAAGGGTCATATCATAAAGTTTTCTTGCATTAGTTTTTTTTTTTTTTTCCTGAATTTGTTCAGTACGTTTGTGGGCGTACTGAAACCATAATTCATTCCTGCATCTCTTTATGGTTTAAAATTAAACATGCTGTGTAGGCATGCACTGATATGGGAATTCTGGGCAGATGCCAAAATCCGATATTATAAGTATACATATCTGCCGCTGTCAATGTAAATGACAACCGTGACATTTATTTATACATTTTCGCTCATCATTCATACATTCATTGTCTGTAACTGCTTATCCAATTCAGGATCGTGATGGGTCCAGCCTACCCGGAATCACAGGCCACGCAAGGCAGAAATACACCCTGGAGGGGGCACCAGTCCTTCACAGAGCGACACACACTCACACCTATGGACACTTTTGAAGTCGCCAATCCATCTATCAACGTGTGTTTTTGCACCGTGGGAGGAAAAGGGAGCACCCTAGGAAACACATGCGGACACAGGGAGAACACACCAAACTCCTCACAGACAGTCACCCGGAGCGGGACTGGAGCTGTGTGACTGCGACACTACCTGCTGTGTCACTTTATACATTATTACTGTTATATTAACCATTTTCGGAAACTATAAACTATACTATTTTGTAATTCTGAACTTACGTGAGTGAGCCACTGAAGTGTGGACAAATAAACAGGCTCTTACAGTTGAAGGGTTAATTTTAAGTGTTCAAGACAAGACATGCAATGTATTTATGTGTAATTTTGGTTGCGTGTAGCGCAGTGTGAGTGCAGAGAGTGTGTTACCTGACACAGTGCCTGCTCCAACCGAGTCTGTTTGGACACTGAGAGAGCACATACAGTATCCCATCGCGTGCTTAGGTCCTGCATCTGAACTTTCACCCATGAAGAATCATCAGTGCTGTTCTCAATCAGATCCCGGGCTGAGCGCTTCAAAGCTTGCACAGAGCCTGTCCTTTTGCCAAGCTCCTTTTGAAACACCTGTCAAACAAACAAACACACACACACATACACAAAAAGACATAAGCACACATTTTCATTTTGTTAATATTCCATTGAAATTACTTTCCACAGTCACTTAAGTATGGAAGCGCTACCATAGGTATGTAACTGTAGGCTCATAATCTAAGGTTGAAACCCCCAATGTATATACTGGAACAGAACAAAATGCAGCGATTGTGTTCCCAAGCTAATTACAATGCTAATCATATTCTGCATTCACACAGGACGGCTAGAAGTACAGATAGGATAAACAACATTACAGTTAAATAATATTTTAATATTTCAAGTGATATATTGATGTTTTATACTTTAGTATGTAAGGCATAAACCGAGTACCCACTCCCATTATCCCATGAACGCTATAAGAAGTCACCACGTGACATCTTTTAGGAGCTGGACCATGGCCCAATTATCTCTCCACTGCTCTTTCTATACATCATTCTTTCTATATTCTTTCTATATATCATTCTCCTTTCATCCCTGTGTTGAACTACATTGCACCGAACACCACTCCAGCCCAAATTTTTTGATTTCACACCCCCCACCCCCTGACTCATCTCTATGCTAGCAAAGGATGTGCTAGGGTACACTTATATAAAAGTGCATTTTAATTTATTTTAGGGGGGAAAGTAAAGTATATTTATGACTATTACAGTTAGAGCTAACATGCAGTGAGGGTTTATGAGAACAGAACACCCTGGGCTAATAGTGGGTGACATTCCAGCAGCTCTGGTCCCAAGACAGATGCCAGAGCTATGTTTTTTGGCAGAAGTCTCATTCTTGATTTAGTCCCATCCAAGAGGAATAGAATCTATCAGCACTGATTAGGTGGAATCTGCACTAACAGGACTAGACAAGTCTAAAAACACTCGCGGTTCCGTGATCCAAGGCCCTCATCTTTGAACAGCTGAACCCAGAAGCTGTGTATTGCTTTCACTGAAGTTGTAAGAGGCTCATGTGGAGGACGGACTAAAGGAAGAGATGAGGTTTCGTTAAATGACTGAGTTCAGCTGTCATCTCTAATTGAAACCAGCAGGCTTTTCCACATTACACACCCGGACAAGGAGCAGAGGGAGAGAAACTGCCATTCTCATGCCATAATTAGATTTCTCTGTGGCCGTGAGCTCCAAGAACAGAACCCAGAGTTCCCAAAATAGAGCCACAGGACAGAGAGGGCGGGGAAGACGAGAGAGATTTTGAAGGAATATTTCAACACTAAAATCTTCTGGGAAATCCACACTGGAATACAATATGTAGTAATTCCTCTTCAAGCAATTAATCATTCTAATGTATGTCTGGCAAGTCACAGCCTAACATTGCTCTACAGTGAAACACTTTTGGTGATGACCTCATGGCTTATCTGAATTCAGTTCGCAATCATAATATTACCTTATGGCTGTCAATAAGATTGAGCACCAAGTCAATGTCTCCATGCACTGGCTGGTCCTCGGCCAGCTGTGGTTCTACTTTATAAAGCCAGTCAATCAGGGCCTGAAGGGCATCTGTGAACTGGCCAGAAAATAGCAGAGCTTCTTCCAGTTTGTTTTGCCTGAGAGAAAAACACATGATAAAACAAATGCACAAATTAATAATACTTATGATTATATACATACTCATATGAATTGACATATTGTAGGCAAACTGCTAAAAAGAGAGGAAAAAAGCCACATTTATAGCAAGGAAATATTGCAAATATTAATGTCTCAATGTATACATTTGATGTCCAAACATTTTAATATATCATTTTTTGTAACATATTATTTTTTGTGTAACACAATTGTAATTCAAAGTTCAGACATTCTTCCAATCTTTTGTCATTTTATGGAAACGGTTGCATACTATTAAAAATGACAATTCATCATTTCATTCAAGAAAAATAAACTAGAAATTAAGTAGTTTCAAAATGGTAAACAAGAGGAATTCATCACTGCATCAAGGATAAAGAGCTGAAAAGCATGTATTTGTTTTTTTCTTGGATAGTATTGTATCCACAAGTAATAATAAAATAACAATTGTCAATTGTAATACTATGAAATAGTTATCATAAAATGATGAAAGAGCAGTAGAATGTATGAATTTTGAATTACAATTCATAATATGCACACCTAATATTTTTTATTATAATAATTTTTATTTTATTAATTTATTTTTAACCAAATTTTTGCTTAAAATTTGTTGTGGCCAATTTCTGCTCATAATTTAGTGTTTCGTTTAGTCTCAGCCACAGACTCCACCCACAAGTTGATGCAGAGTCTGATACTTTCAGTGCGTTAAGTTGGCTTCACTCTTAGGATTAACATACGCACTAAATGTGTCATTTTGTACTGGCTCTGGTACTGGTCTGACATATAAGACCACACGTCATGTCAAAATAGCAGACTTGTGATTAGTCCTTTTGTGTGTCAGTCACATTTCTTTTCCTGCTGTAGTAGGAGGTTCTTGGCCACGTTACGTCGTGATATGTACCAGACTCTACCTAGAAAGTCTGGCAAGACGTTTTGGCTAGGTCTCATAGTACTACATTGTGCTAGAAAGGGAGTCTAATTACACTTTCTAGAACTTTGAAATGAAAGGTCTGGAAAAATGTAAAACTGAAAAAAAATGCATTGATTAAAATGTGGGCCTGGACATGAAGATCTCAGCTTTAACATCATTGCTCTGACTTTCTGGTCTGGACAGTCATGTCATTTATGTCACTGTCTGAGAAGAAACTCCTCATGAAAGATGATCCACAACATGATTCTGGAGGAATAAGCACCATTGAGCAAAACTCCCATTAAAATGAACAGGCACTATTTCTAATATTTATGACTCTCTTCAGGTTCCTCCTAGCCTCTTGAATCATGTAGATCAAGTGTCTTTCTTATTATTCCTGCCATATAATGAATATTATATTAATATATTGGATATCAACTCCTATTTTACAGCTATAAATTCTGCACTAAGGCAATATATCATCAGTGAGACAAACCTCTCCACAGACTTGCCGCACACAGTGTCCCATTTATCCCTGAGTTCGCAGAGCATATCATCCAGTTTCTGGTTGTCATCCTTCAGGGAGGTTTTGTCTTTCAGTGCTCGGCCTGTGCGGCTAGTGGTATCGTACACGGAGTGCTTGCCACCCAGAGCCTTTTGGAACTCCTAAAACAGCCCAACAACAGAGAGTCATAGTTAACATTTAAGCTCAGGTCAAGGACATTCATGCTGGGTCTTAAATGGCACTGTATCCTTGTTAACTGAGTCAACAGAACACCAAGGAATCTGCAGAGTCCACACTGCTGAGCTGTTAATTACATTGCAGTGTGTTCTCTCCTCTACTCTGACTAACACTGAGTCATTCTTCTTGTGGAGCATGCTAACTAATGGAAAATGTTAGGTTTGGGCTGAAAATGTTTTTATTATATTTAGATATGCACAATAATACTGGAATCCTATCACATGGTAGGGACATGTTTCATTAAGGAATACTGCTCCTCTCAATAAAACAAGTTTCATATTTTCTTTAACTGACACATATTTTATAGTGGGAGGCACGGTGGCGCAGCAGGTAGTGTCACAGTCACACAGCTTCAGGGACCTGGAGGTTGTGGGTTCGATTCCCGCTCCGGGTGACTGTCTGTGAGGAGTTTGGTGTGTTCTCCCTGTGTCCACGTGGGTTTCCTCCGGGTGCTCCGGTTTCCTCCCACAGTCCAAAAACACATGCTAGTAGGTGGATTTGCGACTCAAAAGCGTCTGTATGTGTGAATGTGTATTCCTGCCTTGCGCCCAGTGATTCCAGGTAGGCTCTGGACCCACTGTGACAATGAACTGGATAAACGCTTACAGATAAGGAATGAATTAATTAATTAATTTTTTATAGTCACCATGTTGCTGGCTCAATATGTTTTTGTGTTCTGCTGTGAACAAAATGAGCTGTTCTGTTGCCATCTTGATGTTCATTTGTTTGGTCTGCAACCATGACAACTGAGCTCTCATTGGTCAGTCTAAATTTTATCAAAACCATACAATGGAAAAAAAAACAAACCAAAAAAGGCTGTTATTGAAACACACAATAAATAAGCGTGTGTTCTGTTTCAAAACTCAGGGAAAATAGGCCTTAAACTGAATTGAATAAGCTTCTGCCACTGTATGTATGGCACATAATGGAAATGAGCATGTGTGGGGTCTCAGGGTTCCAGATTAAAAGAGTCAGAGATCAGGGTCTGGCCTAATATATTTAGCTCCAGGAGGGATTATTCTGGCATTATGAAAGCTTCAAAATCCCTCAGCTCAGTATTTTATCAACTTCACAAAGGATTAACACAGAACTCCTGTCACTAAACTAAAGGAGGGTGATGCTTCTTTTATGAATTGCAGCCAAAGAATAACAACATAGTAACAGCAATTGAGAGAACAGCTGGTTTAAAGTGATTCACACCTTGCCTGGACATGATTTACTGAGCTTCTACAGATGTCTGGCATGTGAGTTAGTGGAAATAAATAAAATAAACACAAAGGCGCCATAGATCAGCAGGATGTTGAGAAGACTGTCATTATTTAGGATAAAAGTGAGATGAGATGCAGTCACCTTGTGCTGAGTCAGCTGCAGTTTGATCTTGTCCGGATCGTTGGCAATTTCCAGCTCTGAGTCCAGAGCCTTTTCGGATTCCTCCAGCCACTCCATCAGTTTAGTCCAGCTCTCGTGGAACTGAGGGGGAGGAGACAGAAGGAGAATGCTTCTCATTTGATTTGTTCTGTATTTCACTATCAAAAATATTATTCTTAGATGGAATGGATCTGAATCACATCTCACATCATATAAAAGTAAATACAGCAAATTGAGTGACATGGTGTCGATACATTAAGCATTATTTCATTGCTTTGGTTTTAAATGACTTTGCTCACCATTTTTTGCAGAACTGAAAACGGAAACAAAAGTCAGCACTTGTGTTCATTTGGTCTCTTTCCCCTGAGAGATCATCTAACACACTTAAGTTTAGAAAACTGTAACTGAATGACCATTAAGATGGTGACAGGTTTTCTCTCAAGAGAAAAAAGGCCAGTAAAGTCAAAGAGGACGTATAACAAACATTATTTGAAGTAGGGAGCACACTGACATGTGGTCATTTCATCAGACAACAGTATACTGCAGGAAGGTTTAGGACCTAATGTGGCTTATATTGTTTTGCTCAATCATAAGCAAAATCCTCTGTTAAACAGACAAAAGTGGAATAATGACTGATGAGTGCTAAGCTGGAGATGAACTGAGAGAAAACTACAACATGTGTAATAGTTCATTTAGCTAAATTATAATAATACTGTAGAAACAATAATAGACACTACACTGAGTAAAATCACTTTATCCTGAGTGTTTCCACACCTGTTTGGCGCGTTTCCTTGCATCGTCCAGCAGGCGTCCTCGCTCCACTGAGCGTTGCACCACTTTCTCCCAGCGGCTCTGCACGCTCAGCAGCAGGTTCTTAATCAACACCACGTCCTGCTTCTGGCTGAAGTACTTCAGATGGGTTCCTGTCTTATCCAGCTCAATAATCTGATCCCGGTGCATGTTCACCTCTGTCACAAACACCTGCAGATAAAATAAGCCTCGGTGAAGGCAAACCCTTTTGATGTGGAAAAACGTCCAGAAACCAAATGGACTTGAGCCAAATGTGACTAAACTCGAAAGAGCAGAAGCTTCCTGATTGTGTGTGACTTGGATAATGTGGGGCGGAAATATCAGAGCATGATGAATCATTAACTGGAAATGGAAAGTTCTAATATGCTCCCTAGAAACGTTTGCTAATATTGCATTTATAGATTATGATGTCGCTAATTAATGTAGTTAAAATTGGTCTAACAAACACACACACGCACACTTATGGCGATAGATACCTTATGCTCATCAATCTGGAACAAAATAGTCTCCAGGATGAGGGAAGCTGGAGAAACCATGGTCAGATTTTGTTCAGCTTGGGTCAGCCAGTTGATAAAGTCTTGCAAGGAGTTGTGGAAATCTGTGGCCATTGCTAAAGCCTCCTCCAGTTTCACCTACACAAACCAACAACACACATATGCACACAAATACATCACATACAGCTGTGGTCACTCAAGTCTTCATTTCATCATTTCATCAAAATGATGGAAATCAGCATCAGCATCCCTTTGTGACTAGACATGGAGTGGAAGTCACACTCTTAAGCAACAAGCACCATAAAGGTAAATGAAGGAGGATGTGATGAAAAGAATGATCTGAATCATCTGACTCAACATCTGTTTAACTACATTAATTTAATACAGTACTGTTAATCAGGTGACTTTGAGGCCAGAACACAAGCTTTCTGCCCAGAATTAATATACGGCTTCCTCAAAGAATGATACAATTTTAGCATTTCTATTGACTGTTAAGTGACAATAATTTCCCATGTGGCTATGTGCATCACAGCAGCATGATGGATTCTCAAACAATAGCAGTGGTTTCTGTCCTTGGCATTTATACACCAAAACTTCCTGACACCCTGAATCTTTATATGATATTGTGAACTGTAAATGGTGAAAGACTTAAATCTTCTGCAATCTAGTGCTGAGAACTGACTGACAATTCTCCTATGAAGTTTCGTATAAATGGTGAAACAGAACATTGTTACTTGTATAACCCTTTATTATTTTGCCTGTGTGCCATTTTTGTTTAAATATTTATAAAATATAATTAGGCTTGTGTGTGGAAATATTGAAAACATTTAGTTACATTTATCAGTTAAATAAAAGTTCCACTGATTTAACAAATTATTGCTTTCATTTTTACTGCAGTTTTAAATGTTTTCTTTTTTTCAGGTAAAGGTGTTTATAGTTTAAAACACCAGGTACCACATATTTAAATAGAGCCGAGCAATTCTGGAGGTAAATAATCAGATAAAAATGTAGTAAATTTTATAATTCATTATAGAATAGAATTTACATAATACAATAAATAAAACACCTTAGCTTTTGAATTAAATATCCAAAGTACCTTTTATGGTCTATTTTAAACATCTGTCTATACTCTAGAGCAGTGGTTCTCAAACTGTGGTACGTGAAGCAGCAAGTGGTGGTACGCCAGATGACCTTGAAAAAATCACTACTTAACTAAAGAATTAATTAATAACTGAAAATCTGAAACTGAAAAACGTTCATGTGTAAACTACATAATGTTTCATGTTTTTCATAAAAAGCTTTAAGAAACCTGTTTGTGTAAATAAATAAATAAATAAACAAACATACAACACGGGCTACGAATAAACAGTAGTTCAGTAGTCTATAAGGGAAGGGCTGAGCAGTGTTCCCTCGATTCTTATTTTCAGGGAGGGAATTTGATCTCCCAGTATTTTGCAAAATCCATGTAAAGAAAAAGCCCTGCTTCAGCTTCTTACAAGCAAAGGCCAGAGACAGACGTGAGTAATTTGTATTTTATTGCAGAAAAAGGCAAAGTGGAAAGAAGAAAAACAAACCGAGAACCAATCCCGTGAAATACTGCTACCCGTGAAATACCCGTGAAAGCCCAGAAGGACTAAATCTAGAGGCATAAATAGAGAGAACACTTAACTAAAGGAAAACGAGGTGGCCAATCCACGCATCATTAGAGTTCTTTAACACTTTTTAATAGCGCCGCACCTCCTACTGACAAGTGCTGAGAGCCACTGTGAGCACCTGCTCCAAGCGCCGCTCTGTTCTCACCTATAGTCTATTAAAGCGCATTATAAATTTTTCTCTTCATGTTTTTATTTCTTTCAAAATTTCCTCAGAATTGGAGCTATATGTTCTCATAAATGTATAATTGTGTTTAAAACATTCAGTTTAGGCCTAATTATTTATATTGTTTTTTTAGAAATTATTTTAGAATCATTTTGTTTAATGCATGCAAATTACAAAAAATCAAGCAAGTCATTCCACCACTGCTTTAGATAAAAAAAAAAAAACAACACCAACTACAAATAGGGCAATTGCTTTCTGGAATAATGTTCATGTTGTAAATCAGACTGTAAAATGTTTCAAATAAATAAACGTGAATAAAATGAATGTGACGCATCAAGTTTGTGCCAACATATAGTACCTAAATCCTGAAATGATACATCAAAGAGCAGAAGATTTGGGTTAGGAACATGTCTGGACCAGACCACATGACATTTTTTTCCCCTTCCCTCCCGGCTTGACACCCCACTCACTAAGCCGCAGGCATATGTATGACTTCATAGAACAACCCATTTTGTTTCATAGAGACTCTCACCATCTGACCACATCCTCACTGACATCACCACAATTCACAGCTCAGGGATCAGACATGGATCAGCATGATGGCCCGTTTCCGTTTGTGGGATCTGAAGCCCCAAAACACTGATCCACGCTGGCAGCTGAGATGTGTAATCAGTTCCCAGCAGCACCCACCTTCCTCTCAGCCACCTTGGCCTGGACACACTCCCACTTCTCCTGCAGGTTGCTTAGGTCTTGTTCTGTGGTGCTGTCCTGGCCTTCTGGCATCAGAGCTATCAGCTGCTGACCTCTATGTAGAAGCTGTTGATAGACTTCTTCCTTCACCTCCATAGTACTGCACAGCTCCTACACACAAAGAACATCACTTTGTTAACAACAACTAAAACAACAATAATGTATAACACCCCTGTCTTTCATCTGGCAGGCTGAGGTTCAGTTCCCAGGTCTCAGGTGGCACTATGCTACACCAAGTCTCCATAGACCAGACTCTTAACACTGTATGAGTCTACATGTGTACCATAATTACAGATGTTGTAATGCATAATAATGTCTGTCAAATGTCTTTAATGTAAATATAATAATAATTATATCAGGAAAGCAACAATCATTAGACCATGTATTCTATGAATGTACTGACTTGATTATTAATAAATAAATAAATTAATTAATTAATCTTTTTATTAAACCACCTTTAAGTGTAATAATGCTAAATGCTAGCTTACCACCAGTAGCATTTAGTTGCCTGCCTGTGTACAATGTAGTCATGTATTGTGTTTTGGCTCAGTTTGCAAGACTTGAAATGTGACATTTCCATTTGTATTGGTTTAAAACTCATGTACATTTCAACATGTTTACTATTCCAAACAATTAGCTGAATAAAAGAAGGTAAAATTACTGTAACACATGATAGCGTGGAATGTATATAAAAACCATATTTCCAAAAAAAGTTGGGACAGGGGCATGTTTACCACTGCGTTGAATCTTAACAACACTCTGTAAACATATAGGAACTGAGGAGACCATCTACTGTAGTTTTGAAAGTGAAATGTTTTCCCAATCTCCCTCGATTTTAAGCTGCTCAACAGCTCAGGGTCTCCATTATAGTGTTTTCCATTTCAAAATACAAAGTGTGACAAATCTGCACTAGTTAAGCACCTGGACTCTATTATAAAGGAGCCATGCTAATGTGGATTGGCCTTGTTTAACTGAAATAAGCAAGTCCTTCCCAGGAAAAAATAAATTACTTGGAAGGCAGCATGTTGCTCCAAAACCTACATATATACTTTGTGTTGCAGGCAACAAATTCAAAAGATATTGATATTTTCAATACATAATCAAGTTGGTCAGTGAAAACTATGGAAATCTTTTTTTGTGACTTTGTCAGTTAAATAACGTTTCAAGAGATTTACACAATGTCCCAACATTTCTGGAAATGGTGTGTGACACGCAGACATCCTCCAGTATGAATTGGTTCTGACATGCAGGAAAACCTTCATCACTCCTCTATTAACTGCCAGGAATTACTTAAAAGTTACTTTCATTTTTTAAAATCCCTGCATTGCTCTTGTTGTCATCAATAGGGTTAGAACTAGGACTAGAAAGGGTCCTCACTTAACAACTACTATGAAACTATTGTCTGTGATATTGTCAGCTGAAGCCATAATATTGCACTAGTTTAATTTTCAGCCCTAAATAATAATAATAATTTATTTTAACTGAAGCATTTACACTAATTCTGAGATGAGAGGTTTTATCAATGCACCGACATATTAGAAACCTCTCTTTGTAGCCTTCCCATGGTGTTTATATATAGATAAACACTGCATGTGCTCACTGTATTTTTCTACTCACTATGACTCTGCCTTCATCTGAGGTTAAACAAATAAAGCAAGACAGAGTTAAATGTCTTTTCTGCATAGACACACTCTAATAAGAACATCTAAACAAGCATTTAAATGGTGCTATTAATTATGTATGCAGATATGTTTATAGTTTACTATAATTTACAAAAAAAAAAAAAAAAAACACTGTAAATGAATTTTGTGTATACTTGAACTGGTACAAGCATGCCATCTGTAGCAGGCCTTTCGGAGTCTTAAATACATACCAGATGGGCGTTAAGCTGCTCGCGAGCTGTGTCTGGTAAGCCTCCAACCGCCTTTGATGCTAACAGCTGACGTTCTGTGTCTTTCAGCCATTGCTGCATATCTTCAATTTCACCATGGAAACCTTGGGCCTGGGACACAAAGCAGCCAGAGTCATAACAATGGACTCCAAAGACTCATTAGTGGAGGCTTCAGGAGGTGAAAAGGAGTTTTAAAAATGGTGGTTTCATTTATTAATCCAGAGTGAATAAAGAACAGCGGGATTTTGAGACTTCTCAGCTAGAACAATAGCGTCTGAGTCTGTAGATGAAATACGTTTATAATAGTTGCTGCATGTTGTTGCTTTCTGAACAAAACCCACAAATATCCAAAATGAAGAATTTCCATTTTTTCAAACTTTCCTCCTTTCAAAACTGGTTGGAAAATCTTCTAAATTTAGAATGAAATTTAATGCAATAAGTGATTTTTCCAAGCAAATTTTGAATCATTGTACTATGTCTAATCATGATGACATTTGAACACAAATGGCAAATTCTGAAAAAAAAAAATTAAATAGTGATGTAAGGATTTGAAGTGACAGTGGCAATATGTTATGTGCATATGCTCTTGTGGATATTTATGAGTCTGTAAAAGCCATAGCCTCTCTGTCTGCCCCCTCACATTCCTTCATTAAAGACCCTTACTCCTCTGGAGAGGATCATCAATCTCAACACTGTTTCTAGCAAACGTCCACATTCCACTAAGCTGCCAGTAAGCTAAATTATATGTCTGAGTCAGACCTGGAGCAAAGCATTGTCCAGAAGTTGCCTCCTTTGCTCAGTCTTCTCCAGGATGCCCCTCCAGCGCTGGTTGAGGTTTTCCAGTTTGTTCTGCAGGCCACAGGCCTCCTCTCCTTCACTGGACTCCATTAGATCACTTCCTGCCTTTTTCACGGCCTCTACTGTGCTCTTATGAGCCAGGACATCATTCTGCAGCACCTGGTGATAAAATAATTATGTTTTAGAATTATATATCTTCTATTTTAAATCTTATAAATTCTATATCTTTAATTAGAATTTGAGAGAATTTATATTCCCGGAAATACAGATCTGAAAGAACTTATTTGCAAATAAAAGAAATATTTCTGTGACTCTGAGGCATAATGACAACACAATTTAATTTATACTCATACTGATGTAATCCACCCTTAACCTGACACGCTCCCCCACTGATGTCAACTATATAAACATGTCAACTACACTTACATGGTGTTTGGCAAGCTCTATCTCAATTGCTTTGGGGTCCCCACTGGTTTTCTTTTGTTCGTTAAGCAGGTCTTCGGTGTGAGTGAGCCAGGCCAGAAGCTCGTCCAGAGCATGCTGGAATTGCCCTAGTGCCAGAAGAGCACCCTCCAGCTTGTGCTGAAAGACATTAGGAGAATAAATCAGTCAATTATGGCAGGTGAAGAACATGGCTAAGATGACACTAATAGTATAATGTTAAAACATAAGTTTTAACCCAGGGGTCTATTAGAATAGAAATGAGATAAACATATACGGCAAAGCCTATAGATTTAAATCCCTACCTGTCTGTTGATGACTTTTTCATCCAGGTTGTCCCAGAGCATTTTGAGCTCATTAATGGGTTCCTGGATGGCAACACGGTCTCCTTCCTCTAACACTTTCTTCAGAAGCAGTCCTGCTTGGTGGTTCAGCCTCTCCATCTCAATCTGAAGTTGGTATGCCTCACCTTTGAACTCCTGCACAAAAAAAAAAAAGATATGTGCTTGACAAGATAAAACATTCACCTCATTAATAACTCCTAGAGTATATATGCACTCTTTGGCTAACATTACAGACAAATTCCAGGTTTGTTTTTCTTTATCTCTTTCTAGAATTGCACTGACAATACAATATTTACTACAATGCACCTTTGAACTAACTGTGGGAGAGCAAATGGAGAGAACGTTTTCTAGATAAACACAGCTGTTATTTGGTCTGTAGGGCCACTGTGTTTATCAAACAAGGGTGGGATCACTGAAATGTGTCTCTATGCTTTGATCAATGTAAACCACACATGGTCAATGGTCCCAGGTCAGTGTTGGAAAAGGAAAAACCTAACACAAATTCAGAAACAGTAAAGTAATACCTTCAGCTCCTCAATCTGCTGTTTCACGGTCTCCAGGTCTGTGCCCACAGGTGACATTGAATCCAGTTTGTTTTCCAAAATATCCACCCAGTCGAACATGCCCTGTGGAGAAAGAACAAAGCTCCATTGTCATGGACAGAACACAATGCTGCTTTTACCTCAACTCATATTGCTCCTTCATCTCTGATTTCACCAAAGAATGCCAAGCAGTCAAGAGTGCAAAGGTTGAAATCGTAAATCGCACTTAAATTTATCAAAATACTGAGCCTGAAAACAATACAGATACAGTATTCAGCATTTTCCCCATTAGATTTGAATAATGGAGGACACATATAATCTAACCATCAGAGACTCTGATATAATGATGAACTACTATACAAAGCTGTCGTGATTTGAAGAGTACACAGTGCACAACGTACCTGAAGACCATCCTGAAACTGTACAGCTGTCTGCATGGCTTCCTCCAGTCTCTCCACTCGCTCCTTCCATGTCTTATTTAGAGTCTCCCATGCAGCATTCACCTAAGATTAGAGATTAAAACAACTGAAAAAATTGGAATTTGGTTTTCAGCTCTGCTGATGTATTTGATTTATGGTTTTGGTTGTGTTTTATTGAGTATCCTAAAAAGCACTATATTTTTTTAATTTTTTAATCTTAATTCAGGAAGCTGAGCTCTAATCATGAAACTATCTCTATTTGGCTGCGGACCAATTTTTCCAAAAAACTAAGAATCTTTGCAAGCAGGACAATATAATTTCCAATATTTATCTCAAACTAAACTGGTTTTATTCTTGTGAAACAAAACATTCTAAAATCCTTAATGTTAGTAAGAACACACTGATCCTCTATAAAAAGAGACAAGAAAATATATAAACACAAGCACCACAATAGCTTCCCAATTTAACTTGCAAAACTTTGTTCCTACAATTATCTTTGCTGAAACTGTTACCTCATCAAGGCTCTTTTTGATGACTGGTTTGTCTGGTTCTCCACAGGCTGTCATAAGCTCTGTTCCCAGATTCTGAACCACATTTAGCTCCTCTTGAAGCCCATCAATCTCTTCTCTGTAGCCCTGTATTCACCAAGGCCCAGAAAATCCAGTGTGAGAAAAGTGCATGAGAAAAACTACTCATAACTCACTACTTATAATTATGTTAATATAGTCATGAATCCCTTAAAAATTATTCAGAACTTACATGGATTGCAATGCTAACTGAATCCATTTATACAGAGGTGTGTGAAAGAAATTCAGACTTGCCAATGTGAATAATGCTGAAGCTCACTGACCTCTACAGACTCCTGTTGCTGTTTGACAACAGAAGGGTCCACTCCAGGCTCCTCCAGCTCTTTCAGCAGGTCCTGTGTGTCCTTGATGGTGACAATGAGAGCACAATGATCACACCAGAACTTTTCAGCTAGGTCCATCACATCCAGGAGTTTAGCCTCTCTTTCTTCCACTAGGGCCTGGATGTCATTCCACAAGAACACCATCTGGTCCAGCTTGTCCTGCACAGCTTTGGAACAGCAGGAGAAAGACTGAGAATGAGTGATATTTGTTCGGCACAGAGATGTAGTATACCAATTTGATGTTTTTGACCACTTGTACACATTGTAAATTCAGAGTGACCAAATCCACCCTCAAATACCACAAAAACTGTCACTGTGGTGGTACCCTCATGGGACCATATACTGTACTGTTATTTAGGAAACATAATTGTACCTTGTTCTATTGTAACTGTATATTTTGAAATTGAGTTGGTTTCTTACACCATATTTCATCTTCAGGACATATGTTGTTTTATTTTACACGGTTGAATTATGCAGTCTTACAAATATTCAGCTCTTCTTCTGGAAAATATGGTTAAATGTACCTTTAGGGAACAAAACTGGACTTTAAACCATTGTTGTACCTATAATGGTACATTTAGACTATTTGGACCTCTACTGTAATACATTTTTTTTTCTAAAAGTGAAGCATAAGTTCCTTATGCTGAGGGCAGGACAGCTGTAAGTGCTAAACTGTGTTTGTATTTTCAGAGATCTGATTGAAATATTAAGCAAAGAAATGCGGTATAAATCCAACTAAAAAACATCTGATTTCATGTGATTCATCCAGCTTGCTTGGTATGAGAATCAAATACTTATTTACCTCAAGGTGAGCAGCAGTGTCTACATTACGCCGAGCGCTTACCTTTTGCAGATAGGTCTTTGTCTGCACCCTCTGAACGACTGATCATTTCTTCTCCACGCTGCTTCAGAGTTTCATAAGAGGGCTGCAGCTTCTCCAAGTCCATATTCACGGCCTTGTTCTCAGTGATCTGCTCGCGGATTTTCTCCACTTCCACAGAGATGGAGGGGGGCTGCCGCAAACGCTCTGCTATGCGCTCCAGGGACTCCAGCATAGGGTCGATCTTATCATGGAACTTTGGGGGAAAACAGGTTTTATTATCATAGTTGAAAATGCAGGCCTCATCAACAAGTCAACAGATTCAGCCAGGGCCCTCTTTGTACCCTCATAATCTTTCACTACAGCAGGCAATCACTCATACAGAACTTGACTCTGTCAGGAAGCTTCTTAGTGGAAACAGCGTCACATTTCCTCCAGCTCATATCAGAGGTCATGAGTGCTATATCCTTTTTTCCTGAAATCAAGCTAAAAGTTGACTTCCATCAAGGGGTTCTGATATCACACCTCCTTAATGAGCTGTCATTGTTTTGGAGGGTCATGTAAGACCTTAGAAGCTTTCATCATTACTTACTGAAGATAAGAACAACAGCAGTAACTTTCCCAAGACTTTCTGATGGGAACAAATAGAACTCATGACCACATGTCCAAATACAAAACCTCTAAAGTAGGGCAGGCCCAAATAATCTTAATAATTGAATATTATTTAATTATTGATTTTTCTGTTTATTATTTGGAAAATGTAGGCACAAAAAGTGGACAAAATAAATGTTTACAGGGTTGAAACACAGTTAATATATAGTATTTATATATTATAAAATGTGTTTAAGTACAGCAATCCTTAAAGGCTAAGCACCAGCTATATGAAAGTGTCATAAATAAATACAGTGGAATTTGAGTTCCTAACTTGTGTTTATTGTGTTTATTGCACTTAATTTACTGCAAAATAACGAAAAGGTGTGATTTTTTTGGCTGCAATAATTCAATGTACAGTGGGACATCTGTGCACAAATGGCCCAAAGATCCCAAAATATCCAGAAAATGGACTAAATTTATCAACTTTAAACGGGCACTTTGGAAAGGACCACCCGCTCACTTCGTTATCTGTAGTGCTCATTTTACTGGCGCTTTTCCAACAATATGAGCATGTAAGGAAACCAACGAAAGGTGTTCAAGAGCCTCTGTATACATGGAGGTAAACAGGGTAAGTACACTTACTTTGCCTGTTTTAGTTGGTGTTAGTTAATGTTAACTTGACTTGCTAAACTGGGTGGCTCAGATTATACTAGGCTACGTAGTTAGTTGCATTACGGAGGTTTATAGTGTCGGATGAATTCGAGTTCGACTTCGATCACATTTACAAGAATAACGGTACCTATAAATTTGAGTTTAGCTAATTGCTAGGCTATTGTCGTGAATAATGTTGGCTATTTAACTAGCTAGATACTGTCATAACAGTCTGTCATAACAGTCAGTCATAACGGCGTTTTACTGCGGCGTTGTTCAGCTGTTGTCCACCAGTGACGTCACGGTTGCGTTCAAGAATTTCCGTAGCAAGCTCGGGTTTTTCCGTCAATTTAATACAATTGTCAGTTTTAAAGCAAATTAAGCATGGTATTTTCATTTTAATTCATACTTATGTATGTCAGTAACTAAAATAATGAGAAATGTTCATGGAGGTCCATTAAGTGTTGCTTAGCCTTTAACTAAGTTCCGCAACACATCCAATCCACTACATTAAAATGCTTCAGGTGAGAAAGATAGTTTTCTTAAAATCAGGTTTAAAACTTGACACCTGATATGTCTATGACGATTTTTACTACTGCATCAGGGAACAGTCTAAGCACAGGAACATAGCAAGATTAACTGTAAAATTGTAAAACTGTAAAAACATCTGGTGAACTGAAATATACATTAAAATGTAAATGTATCTGCTCTGTCAGGCAGATGACTATAAACACACTGTTGTTAATGATGATTTTGAAAGGTTGTTTTGAAGTGTTAACAAGTACTCGACACCTGTAATATTCAGGTCAGCTCTTTTATAACTGAATCATTAACACCATTTAAACATAACTTTCAAAGTCAGACCACACTCAAGGCATAATATAGATGTACAAATCAGTTTGACATACAAAACGTTAAGGAAAATGAAAGAATCAAGAGACCAGACCTGAGTAGATTTAGAGATGGCCTCATCCAGGGCAGCAGCTCTGTGCTTCACATCGGCTTTAAGCTGAGCATACAATTTGTCTGTAGCCTGATACGTCTCCCTGATAGGCTCTCCCTGCACTGGACTTAACTCCACCAGCTGAGGACCAGTTTTGTTCATCTTGTCTATGTGCGGCTTGTGCTCTGCAATCAGCTCCCGCAGTTGCTACGAGTAAAAACAAGTAGATAGGCAGACCTTAGCAAAAACAACAGCTCTTAAAAAAACAGGGGTGTTTCTTCGTGTTATGAACAAGACATTAAACTTACACCTAGGGGCCAGAAGGTATCAGAGATTCCAATCCAAACCTATATTAAATATGACATACCCCCATGTGGGTGACCCACTCTATGCACCAAAACTGATTCATTCAGAGGCTACAAAGGAACTTGATTCTTCATTTCATATGAGGTTGAATGTTAAAGAAAAATGCAAACATAAAAAATAAACATAGGAAATCTTTTATCCCCAGACACTTTATTCCATTCATCCATCCATCCATTATCTGATGGACAATCTGTGGACAATGGACAATGACAATCTGATATGATTCCAGGTAGGCTCTGGACCCCCCGCGACCCTAAAATTGGATAAGCGGTTACAGATAATGGATGGACACTTTATTCCATTTTCTTTTATATATTTGCACAACTTATCATTGCCCTGTTTTTGTCCTTGCATCTATATTTTCAATTATACATTAATTAAATTTTTATATGTTCTTATAGCTTGGTGTGTGTTGCATTTATAGTCCATGCTTTCCTATATTACTGGAGGTCTGTACTGAGTATTGTGCTTGTCTGGGAAGTGTATAGTTACTTTACCATATATGGATATTGTAATATAATTTTAATTTGACTTTTACTTTGTTGTTTTTCTTGCTACTGGCTACTAAATTTCCTTGGGATCCATAAAGAATATATATCTAGTTAGCTAGCTATAATGAGTTTTATTTTTAAAATGACCGAATGTCCACTGGGATAAGGGAAGTGTGCTTGGTTTTGTGGGTGGGTAGGAACGTTTTGTATTCACTTTTCTTTACATAATTTGTGTTTGATGT
Source organism: Hoplias malabaricus (assembly GCF_029633855.1). Lineage (NCBI taxonomy): Eukaryota > Metazoa > Chordata > Actinopteri > Characiformes > Erythrinidae > Hoplias > Hoplias malabaricus. The sequence goes on from NC_089807.1 coordinate 28,040,551, forward strand.
AATGTATTCTCTTAAAAATAACAAATAAATACAAAAAAAAATTAATAAAAAAACAAACAAAAAAAAGATTGCCCCTTTACTCTTTGTTCTCAACTTACTCGCAGTTCTTCTTGTTGTTGTCTGAGTGCCTCATACTCAATGGCAGGTTGTGGAAGTTGGGTGAAGTCAGCCTGAGTCTCCTGAAGCCATGGCCACAGCTCCTCGTATGTCTCCCAGAACTGACAGGCCAGAGAGTGGGCCCTCTCCAACTGCAGACAGCGCTCTGAGTTCAACTGACTCACCACATTGTATTTCTCCAGGAGAGACTGGATCTTAGCCTGTTCCCATAACAACAGAGTCCCATCCACACATTACTCACATGCCAAAACCACCACTATGCACAAAAGATGTGTAATGCCTGATAGATATAATGTTACATGTAGGGATTAGTCATAAGGTTTGAATTCTGTTTACAGTGAGAGTGTTTTTCCCCCACCTTAAGGGCCTGCTTCTCTGCCTCATCTTTGCTGCTCATGATGGCCTCGCCTGTCTTCACAATATCATCCACAGCATCTTTGTGCCTCATAATGTCCATTGAGAAGCTCTGAAAAAAAGAGTTAGCTGCTGTTGGCAACACAGGCCACACAATTTTTTTTTTTTTTAGTGTGAACCAGTAATGACCAGTGTCTGCTAAAAACTGACCTTCTGTGCCTGCAGCTGAACTGTTGTCTGCTCCGGCTCCAGCTTGATGTCCCCAAGAGATGACAACTTCCTCTCTGCCTCAGTCAGCCAAGCTTGCTCAGTGTCTGCAGCCTGTTCAAACTGGACATCAGAAACCAGAGATATCAGGCACTGGGGATGGGCATTTCAGTCAAATTTAATATCTGAATCTGTTTTTCGTAACAAAAAAATCCACAAAGGACTCTTAAGACTGTAGAGTCCAGAAACACTGTTAGCATCTTACTATTACTGTCCTGAATTAAACCTATACTCAGACAACAGGCCCCAGCATGGCTCGAAATTTACACTGTCCAAGGCAGCCAGTAAACAAACAAATGCTCAGCTAACATTACCAGCCAGTCACATTGTAACTTTATGCGTTTTGTTAGTATAGAGCTGCTTAGCTGACACCAATGTGATAATTTTACTAATCAGTGTTTTTTTATTTTTTTTACCTTTATTCTATCTTATTTCTACTTTCTATGGAAAGGGTGTAAACTGTGAAATAGCTTTATAGGTTACTCCAGGTCTTTATCTGCTGCCTAATGCAGTGCTTGTCATCCATTGTATGTTAACATTTAGTCAGCTGCAGACTAAATGCCACTTTGAAAAAAAAATAGTTACACTTTATTTTAAAGTCGGTTTTTAATAATGAATTAACTTTTAACAAGCAGTAAATTTATTATTAACAAGTAATTATTCATTCATTCATTCATATCTGTAATAGCCTACCCAGAATCATTGGGCGCAAACAAAGAATTAACCATTACTTATTTAATAATAACATAACAGTTGTAAGCATTTACAAATGTATACAATACAATGCATTTATTTAATGTATAGATTGCTTAAATAGGTTATTAACTGTTTATTTACTAATATCCTAAATATTTATACATTGTAATATTCAGTTGCAAGCAGATCTCAAATGTCTTTATATGGAGTGTTGACCCTAGAATATAAACAGGTTAAAATGCTTAAAGCCAGACTGATCTAATATGGTACGTATTGCTATTAAATGAACCCATTTGCATTACAAGTGCATGGTAGCATTAGTTTTGGGTGTCCTGTTGATCAGAAATCACTACAAGCATGCCATATATTTACAATGACCAGGTTAGTATGCAACTGCATTATTGTATTTTTGATATGAATTATAGCATTAATAAGCACTTCCTAAGGGTAAGTCATTTTTACACCATGATAATAAAAGAAACTGCTGTAAACACACAGTATGCTCCTTTATATATACAGCAATATTGAATTTGCCTATGTAACTGTAGTAAAGTGGTAAGTCTGTTTAGTTCCCAGTATTCAACACATGGTACAAATACATTTATAGCAAGTGTGTAAGCGTTCTTACAAATAATAGATTCATCTTAAATAAGTGACTGCTTGTTGATAATTAACCACTTGCTAATAGTTAATAACTGTTAAGAGGCAGACCTTAAAATAAAGTGTTACCAGAAATTCTATTTTAAAGTAAATGCATTTTCACACCGATTGTCTACAGTAACCTAGTACCTTTATTCACATTATTAATTATTCATATAGCGAATTATTCTAATAAAATCTATGAAAGGCACGATCAAGCTGGGCTGCCATAAAAGCACAATGGTGTAAATATCTGACCTGATGCTTCATAAAAATCTATCCACAGTACAATCTAAAATTCCATTCATTTTCTGTAACTGCTTTATTCTGTTCAGGATCATGGCAGGGACACAATGAGACAGGGCACCAATCCACCACAGATCATCATACACATGTTTTGGTCTGTGGGAGGAAACCCATGCAGACATTGGAGAACACAGCAAACTCATCACAGACTGCGACCCAAGTTGGAGTTTGACCCCTCAAATCCAGAAAACTGAGAGAGTGACACTGTTTTGCCAACATGCCACCCTCTAAAATTCCACCACAACCTAATATGATTATTTTGATAGTACATACAGCAAAAATGTTCTGTAAGTGTGTGTGCCTGACACACACTTAATTTTTGGAAGTACAAAAGAGTATTCATTTTGCCCAACAAATTCAAAGCGCACATTTCAAAGTCAATGTAGTTAGACAACCACTGTCAGTCTGGTGTATATTGATCAAGCTTTTATATTACAAGCAACAACAGGTTTCCAGTAGCAGCTGAGATCTGCAGACATACCTGTTGTGATTTTAGGATGGCTGCTCCTGTCTGATCTACATGCTGAGCAATGGCATCAGTAGCAGACTTGTAGCGTTCGTTGTCCTCTCTGACCAGTTTGTCCAGGCCCTCTCGGGCTCGCCATGGTACCAGCTCCAACAGAGCACTGCTCACTTCGTTCAGCGTGTCCACCACTGTCCTGTGCTGCTGAACCTCTTTCAGAAGTGCCTGGACAGTCAGAGGAGTCTGCTTAGAGTGAACCATGCAGATTCACTGAGGTACCAAGTGTTTCCTAACTTCTGAACACACTATAACAGCTAAAAACTGACACAGCTTACAGTAACACATGGTAAATATAACAGTTTCTTTAAATCCTGTATTAAATGTGTATAAAAATATATAATACATTGTAATAAGTAATATGTAATATACAGCTGATTTTGTTAACAGCTTCACTTTTCTTAATGATCGTTCTATTTTTAAAGCATTCCTATTTTGCCTAGTTTGCCCCATGCTTTCATTGACAGGTGCAGCGTTGAATTAACTTTTACAGCACTGTGCTGAAATCAAGGGGGAAAGGGGAGGACAGGGATGGTTTCCTTTCCTCCTCCAAAAGTTGCATAGTGCAGTTTCTGCAATGCTAAGCCTGGAGAAGCAATAACAGAGGCTCTGTTCCCCCTATTACAGGTCAATGAACAATCACAATGAGTTTGAAGCTGTAATTTAGAGGTAAAAAATACTATCTAGCGTTGCTCTAATAAACCAAAACACATCCTACAAAGTCCACTGCCATTACATGTTATCTCATTTCAAAATGTTTACAGTGTATTTATGGGCAGACCTCTTAAATGGTCTTATTTAGGCATTAGACAGCATGATGAATGCCTCATAATAAATGAATGATTAATATTGGACTCAAATGATATGCTACCCTATAAAAGAATTAATTGTGGGAATCAGTTTATCCAAACGATACAGTGGTGGTTTCCCAGACAGGGATTAAGCTTAGTCCTGGACTATATCCTTCTTTCAATGGAAAATCATAACACAAAATGCTGTGTAGTCCAGGACTAGGCTTAATCCCTGTCAGGGAAACCACCTCATGTTTATTTGATCCTTACCCCTTCCTTATTTGGCAATAGGCAGCAAAATAGTACTTTCCTTCACTTTTGGCTGTTGTTATTACTGATAAAATGACCCTTGCAAGTTTACTCACTTTTTGTCTCTCTTGCACTTGAGTGAGCTGTTCTCCCACGGGTTCCTGAGCTCCAAACACAGCCAGTTCAGACTCGACTCTCTCCAGCCAAGCGCTGAGCTCTTCGTGTGTGAGCTGCAGCTTGGTGGCTAGTGTCAAGGCCTTGTTCAGCATCGTTACCACATTGTTGCTCATTGTGCTGATCTCAGCATATCTTGTTTTTATTCCGTCCAGTTTGCCCTGAATGACAACAACTTCATCACCTAAACCACAAGGAAAAAGTTGGAACCTTCAGGTTAGCTGCTTTGCTTGATGTCCAGTGCCTGAAGGTCATATGCCATCATGAGTTTTCATACCATAAAGGTGCAAAATACACTTCCTTAATCATAATTAATCATAAATCTTAGCTATTTAATCATACGTGTTTGCGCTGCTTGAGAATAGTTGATTTTAAACTGCAGGTGTGTTCTCACTTGATACAAATATTTCATACAGAAAATGAAGCAGATAGAAAATTCCCTACTGATACACAGACATTGCATAAGACTAATGTTAATGGTAAGAAAGCCTGCAATGTGACTAACTCTATATATAAACCACTAATTACACCAGTACTACAGGTTATTTCCCTTTCCCTATACCTACCTGAATGCGCAAAATGTATGCATTTGTTGTTGATTGTATTGCTGCACTTTTAAAATAATTCTGTAATTCTAGTGCCTAGATTCAACAAACATAAGAGACCAACTTACCTGTGGTTTGTTTCAGCAGCTCTAGTCCATTCTGCAGTGCCTGGTCAACATTCTGTTTCCTTAACTCTATATCTTCATGAAGTGCCTAACCACAGAAAATATCTCAGTTAACTGGAATCAAAATGACAGTGAAATCAAAATGACTCACGCAAACTGAGTGAACTACAATGACAAGGGTAGTGAACAATGCTAAAAATGTAATAGAAACAAAAACTAAAGAGAAAAGCCAGTAGAGGGGAGAGCTCTGTTCTACCAATTGTTCAGCGTGTTGTTTGTCCAGCACGGCCGGAATGTAGTCCTGAACGGAGACGTCCTGGAGTCTGCTGTGGACCTCATGGAGCCAGTTCATGAGAGCCACCTCGTCCTCCCCAAACAGCTGTGCATTGGTCAGCGCCTGCTGCAGCAGCTCAGCTTTCCTGCGGCAGCGCTCCTGCAGCTCGATGTAGCCACTCTGAGTGCTGTCCAGCTTGGCCTGGACCACCTCCTTATCATCCACGCAGCTGACCTTCCGCAGCTCCTGGCCCAGACTCATAGCCTGATACAAGCATTTACTGTGGCCTATAATCTCCTCCTCTATGGCCTGATTACCAGGGACAACACAAAATGAAGGGGGTGGGGAGATGAATGTACCAACATAAAGAGAACCAAACAATAACAAAAGAACATGAAGGGTATAAAGGACACATCTAACAATAACATAAAGGAATGACAAAAGAATCAAAATGGATGGGTCAGAACATAAGATGAATCAAAAGAAGAGGTGGCGCCTAAAAGGATGTATTTACCTTATGCTGGGCGATCTGCTCTTCTAGCTTGGACGTTTGGGTGCCAATAGGCTCAGAGCTGGCGAGACATTTTTCTGTAGCAGTGAGCCACTCCACCAGTGGCTCTAGGGTCTCATGGAACTGCTGGGCCACCACCAAAATACTCTCCAACTGCTTGCGTCTGCCAGGAAACAAGTATAACAGCCCAAAGCGTAATCTGTGATTAACGCTGAGTCTGGCAAACCGACATATATTCAAACAAGACCGTCTCCATCCAGGAAAATACACATCTTGAGATATGCAATTGTGTAAGTCATATTAAAATACTGTATCTCTGCCAGATATCCATTGCATTATTCACATAATGGCAATATTTTGCTATTATTTTCTGCAAGTTGTGGAGTGTTATTCGTGTATTTAATTTTCAATGAAAAATATCCATTAAGCACAAGTTATGCAGACAGCAATTCGGAGGATTAAATAAAAGATAGTCAATGTGCATAAGAAAAAAAAAGGAAAAAGCTAACAACTTTTCCACTTGCACAGATCCACCGTGAAATGGAGCCGATGGCGTCAAAAACCCCGTCTCTAACAGGAATTACCGGCTTTGAAAACCACAACAACGGCAGCAGTAAAGTTAGGCGCTGTTTACTTGTCATGCATTTGTGTGTTGTTTCAGTTTTTTGAACAGAACACAGCTCCGCGCCCCAGTTCTCACAGATCAGTTTTACTTGTCGCACGATTGGCTTTCACTGGACATTTTGTCGCCCATCGGCCCAAGGAGCATATAAACCTCTTCAAAACACCTCAAGGTAAAGTTACAAGTTGCCGTTGTGAATCCGATAAAAATGAATTTGAAAGCTGCTGTAATTTTCTAGATTTTACAAGCAGTGAGTTTGTGCTGGATTTGAATGAGCTCTGCATTTCGTGGTAATTGACACGTCTCTCTGGCCAATCAGCGCTCTGAGCGTTTACACGTCACCATTTAGTACCTACTCAGCATGGTTGGAACCCAGAGTGAGCTGGCACTGAAAACCTACCCAGTTCCAAAGACCACATACCAGATTTGGCCAATGGAAAAGCAAAAGAGCCATGCCGAATCGAGTAGAGTCGTGTAGGTTCCATGCAGTGGAAAAGCGCCTTAAGTAGAAGAATATCACTTTTACCTGTTCTCTGCTTTCTTGAGTAGAGTGTCCCACCTCTGCCCCAGGCATTCAATTTCCCTTCCAATCTTCTCCTTATCCACAGAGTCAGCAAGCTCCGTCACCTTCCCTCCCTCCTTTTTAATAAGCTCCACAGTGGGCCTGCGGTCATCCAGCAGTCTTTGCAAGAGCTGAACAGAGCACAAGAGAGAAAAATAAACATATATAGAACAAGTATATATAATATGCATGTCTTAATTATAACAGTAAATAGTACAAACATATAAACATCTGATATCTCAAGGCATGACAGAAACAAAAGTATGAATGTGTTTATTGTGTGTTTTAGTGGAGGCAGTGCTGTTGACTATTAAAAGGTAAAAATGGCTGCCTATTGTAACTGTTTCTAGCTTGATTGACTTAGTTACCAGATTGCCTAAAATTTTGTTTCCATTGAGATATATTTATTTAGTTTAACTCAGTTTAAGACTGTCTTTTAATATAGTTAAACTGGCTAAATTGTTTAGCGTGTGGGTTTAAATGAAGAAAAAATATAGCAATGGTCAAAAAGGATGTGTAGAACTTACTCTCTGTTCTTGTATCTGTGCTATGACAACTTTAAACTCCGCTGATGGTGGTTTCTGACTGGACACCAACTCCTCTGTGTCTGTAAGCCAGCTTAGAAGAGATTCAAGAGCATCCTGGAACCTGCCACAATGCAGCAGAGCTTCATGGAGCTGTGCCGACCGTTCTGCTACCTAAAAACATTGAATATACACAAACATATGTAACTATTATACAAGATAATAAATTGAACACAAAAATTTTTCAAATTTCAAGTTTCAATAATTAATTCACAGATCACTGTTTGATGACGTGTGACTTAAAAGCTAGCTTACTGAATCTGACCATTAATGTAATGTAATTTCACCTTTTTGTTAAGGGTGTTCCATCTAGTGTTGACCTTGTCCAGGTCATGTTCAAGGTCTTTTGTGCTGGTGCCTTTGGGAGCATTCTGAAGAAGTCCCTGTCCCAGCCAGTGCAGGTCCTGTAACTGTGTCTGTAGCGCCTCAATGGCATCCTTCTGGAAAACCTGTCAGTGGAAACCAAAGGAAGTCATTTCAAAGGCTGAGTGGAAATCCTGCAAATCTTATTAGAAACTGTGCAATTCTAGATGACACAGTGGTTCATTATGGTTTGCTGATTAGTGCCTGATTAAACCTATTTTGGGGGTTTGTTTAAAGTTTTTAAAAGAACAGTTTTAATTATATGCTACCATTATCAGCCCTCTGGTTATTGATAAATGTGCGGCTGGTTTTGTCATCCTAAAAACACAGCAGAAGGTATGTATAAGCATTGTATAATATCATAAAAAGCTACCTACCAGTATGCTTTAAAATTTTAAGATAAATGAATTTCTAATAATAAGTTACCAGAGCCAATATATTAGTAATTCTGCAACTGCTCATCCACTTGCACAATGGCCCAGAGCCTACGCAAAATCACTGGGCACAAGGCGGGAACACACTCAGGGGCCGGGGGTGCTAGTCCCCAATAGGGTGATACACTCACACACCCACACCTAGGGACACCACCGAGTAGCCAATCCACATGTGGAATGAAACTGGAGCACCCAGAGGAATCCCATGCAGACACAGGGAGAACACGCTAAACTCATCACAGACAGTCACCCGGAGCCCATAACACCAGGACCCTGAATCTGTGTGACAGCAAAACTAACTGTTGTGCCACAATGCCAATGTATTCATTCATTCATTATCTATAACCGCTTATCCAATTCAGGGTCGCGGTGGGTCCAGAGTCTACCTGGAATCATTGGGCGCAAGGCAGGAATACACCCTGGAGGGGGCGCCAGTCCTTCACAGGGCAACACAGACACACACACACACACATTCACTCACACCTACGGACACTTTTTGAGTCGCCAATCCACCTACCAACGTGTGTTTTTGGACTGTGGGAGGAAACCGGAGCACCCGGAGGAAACCCACACAGACACAGGGAGAACACACCAACTCCTCACAGAAAGTCACCCGAAAAAGACTACAAAAGACCAATTCCTTGAATTTGAAATTCTGACCATACTGATATTTTGCTAATATGCACCTGCATGGCCTATGTTTTTTTTTTTTATTTTTTTTTTTTTTAAAACAAGTGATATGTTGTATGTGCTGGAGTGCAACACACACAGACAAATATCTATCATGTAATTAAGTGTTGAATCTGAATCAAAATATGCGCTATTTTACACATCTTTTACCATTTCTCACAGCTCCAAGTCAACATAAAGTAAAAGTTCCAAGTAAAAAAAGCACCTCTGCTTAAAAAAGTAGCTTCTGCTTTCTGGCTCAGAAAAAAAACTGAGCACTGTTTACATGCACTCCTGTTTTATGACACCCTTATATATACTTCAGTCCTTTTATGGCAAGACTTTCCATTGAACTGGGTGAAAGCATAGTGTCTACAGCTAGTCAGCAGTTCACAAAGTGGCTGCTGCAACGAGTTAACACACAGCTGCTCAGGATCATAGGAGCTGAGTCACTGACTGACAATTCCACCAAACTCAATTCAGTCAGCCCATAATCAGATATAGAGGGCAACACCATTCAACTTCTCAGGAAATGCTAATCATATATGCCACATTCACCCAAACAGATAAGACCTGGTGATAAAGAAGGATATTCTGGGATACCTGTGAGGATGGCAAGCCAATGAGATCAATCTGTGAACATGCAGCTAGGGATGTTAACAAGCTCTCTATGTCCTCATCTGCCATGTATGTAATTGTCTGCTTTATTCCATTGGCAACACCGGACTCCCTTTCCACAGCCAACAAAAACTCCTCCAGATCAGCCATTTTGAACTCTGTGGCTCTTCGTTCATTTTCGTAAGACTCTGCGTCTTTAGTGACGTGCTGTTCTGGAAGTGGTGGCTCTAGGGGCTGGGTCACGACCACACTTAAAAGCTCAAACTCCTCCTGAGATGAAGCGTCCTCCACAAGTTCAGCTGTAGGTAACTCGTCATACCCTATGATCATCTTTGGCTGGCCATTGTGGGTCAAGTTTTGTGTCCGGTTCATTGCCACTGGTGCCAACCTACTTCGTACATCAGGGCAATGGCTATCAGAAACAACATGTTGTACATCGCTGATGTCTATGACACATGTATCTCGAAACTGTTGGTCTTCTTGCACTGATGAATCCATATAGTAATTTGTAGCTGGTGCCTTTGAAGTGTCCCTGATTGGCGAGAAAGGAAACTCTTCTCTCCCAGAACTGAGGGATCGCCCCGGTATCAGCTCCCCAGACACATGCACAGCTTCGGAAGAGGACAAGCTCCTGGTGCTTGGTCCCAGTCTCCTCTGAGATTGCTGCTTCCGTCGCTCTCGCTCCACAGTGGGGCTGCAAAGACCAGAGTCATCCTCTGAGGTCAAGGAATTGGTCACACTCCGGCCTCTACCTACTCGGCCAACCAAGGCTTGCCGCTCCGTAGAGTCGGTGCACAGGGTTCCGCTGCAGCTGCCATATTCACTAAGGTTGGCCGGTGCAAAGTTCCTCCAGGAGCGTCGGTGCTGTAGAGGCTCCTTTTTGTCCCCTTGGATCCGTGGTTTTCCCAGGATGGTGCCTGTTCCCCGGATAACGTCTCCATTAAACTTCAACCCATCGAAAACTACTCTCTCGTCCAGTCTGCCACGCAGCTCAAAGGCACTGGACGAAGCCAGGACGCCATTCCCACAGAGGACACTCATGTCCAGGGTGCGATGGGAGTAAGGCAAAGTGCCCACGAAATGCCTGGAGGCCAGACTGCCTTTGGAACCAGAGTCAATCTGCTCATTGAGTCGCACAGTGTCGTAAATGGACCTCTGGGGAACATAGCAGTCATCAATGTTCAAGTCTTCTTCCTCGCCTTTGCCCACACAGGTGGGATTCTGTCGCAGGCAGTCAGGTCTGCTAAGTGGCTTACCCATTTTGGCAATGTGAAATTTTTTTTTTTTTTAAATGAGGTACAAGTTTTCAGTGCAAAATTCCTTTCATTGAAAGGTGATTAAAAAAAAAAAAAAAAAAAAAAAAAAAAATATGCAAAAATCTTAAAAAAAGAGCTCAGTTGGTACATTGAGCTCAGGGCATATCTTAGGTCACCGCTTTCAAAAAATAAGAAGTCAGAAAATAAATATAAGAAATACATTCATTAAGCTGTACTCCGTGCACATATAAAAGTTCTAATTTATGAAAATATATTTTTTCAGTACAAAATAATATGACAAAAAAAATCTGTGCAATATCATATAATTTAAGTTTGCTCATAACTAAGTGCATAAAAAGCTTCAGAAAACAGAGCACGTTTATTAATACTTCCTCGTCCTTCACACCGTCTTATACCATGTAGTCAATCTCTCCAGTTCGCAGTTTCCTCATTGTCAGAACTTGCTCATTGTTGCTTGTTTCCTCAGTCCCCGTGTCCACCACAAACATCCTGTAAAGCAAACTTGCTTGGATCTTCACCTTCTCCTGAGCGTTCACTAAAGGCTCTTCACAAATGCATTTTCAGTGCAAGGTCGCATATCCTGATCCTGATACAAATCCTCCAATTTGGGAAAACAAAGCCGTGGGACTCCAGGATAAACAAAAAGCTGCTCCTGCCTCTCTTGTGGTCCACCCGGCAATGACAGACACCCTCCTGGCAATGGGCTCAAGGCCCCGCCCCCCTACTCATTATTCCAGCAACATCTGCCACAGCTCCATTTGTGCTGAGAGCACATGTTGATTGGTGGATGCTTGACCCTATTTTAATTCTCCCCCTCTGTCTTTGTGGCCTATTCGACTTAAATTCTTAGTCATATTCTGCTGTGATAGTAGCCCTCCTCCTTTCGTAAAGAGAGGGGAAGGAGGGGTAAAAAAAAAGTGTATCAGAAGCAAACAGCTCCCTTTCAGATGACATCACACAGGGCAGAAATAGATACTCTCACTCCCTCCTTTTCTCCTCTCTGCTGTTATCATGCAGCGAGTTGTCGAGGAGTCTGTCTCTTCTCTTAATTACTTTGGAATGCTTAGGGAGGTAGTGGACCCAGGTAATAACAGCACACACACTGCCAAGTGCATGACAATTTTTTTTTCATTGTAAATGACCAGACTGAGAGTTTGTGTAAAAGAAAGCATTCCCCTTTGTTTCTATTACTGTCAACTCCAAGAGAGCAAGATAGCCCACTGAGATCCAAGCTTGGGTAAAGACGAGTAAGCGGTTAAAGAGATCTGTGGGATTTAGAGAAAGGATATTCAGCAGCTGAATCCCACATACTTCTGACATAATCCAGGCATTGAATTAAAGGAGGCAGAACATTTGTCTTGTTCTCCCTTCCAAGGGCACACACACTTTAGATCTCCTACATTATCAGTAATGTCATTTTTTGACATTTTGTATCCAAACAAATAGGATATATTTCCTTTTTTTTTAAGTAGAGCAAGTAGTTCAAAAGTCTATTGTTTGATGCAGTTTTTAGTACCGTTGCTTGTTTAAAAGGTCCATGTCCTAGATTTTTATTTTTTGATGTTCCCCTGAAGATCATTTAAAATGTTTATGCAGGTTTATGAAGCAACTGCTTTTTAACTGCTAAAAGACAACATAGACGATTCCGAAGAACTGCTGTTCTCACAGCAAAACAAACTTCCCCCATGTTTGTGTTCATTCAGAAGCTTCACACCTTTGAGAAAAACAGAGTGTAGCTTGTTTGTGGTTAAAGCAAAACTTGCCTCTAAGATTTTATTCTTACTTAAGATTTTATTTTACTCTTTGAATCACCATAGAATGTCATTTGTAACTCAAGCTGACTCCTTTTGTACCACTTTCGGTATGCGATTACCTTTATGCATTCAGTGGAGTCATTTCCACCTTAAGTAATCTGTAACAACAATAACAAAAAGGTCAGTAATGCCCACCTATGGAACAGAAATAGAGCAACAAGCTTTTCACAATTCTGAGGTCTCGCCATCATCCAAATGCCTCCAGATGCTTTTTCTCAGCCAGAGAATTACCCTTAGTTTTTTCCTAATTTACCGAGTTGTGTTTGTTTACAAACTCCAATGCCTTTTCAAGCATGCAACCAAACTGAGAAAACATCCTCAGAATTGTGTGTGTGTGTGTGTGTGTGTGTGTGTGTGTGTGTAGGTGTACCTCGATCCTATTGGCTGCCTTGTTCCACCCCCTTCGAAGCGTATTTGGGATAAAACACTATTATTTTAGAGTGAGTGGGCGCGGCAACACTAATGTAGTCTGAACAGTTTAAGTGAATGTGTTATTTTTTGGGGGGAATGTGGTTGGTTTTACTAAAATAAAAAAAAGTGGGAAAAAATAGTATGGACACTTTAGGAATTGCAACATTATTCTGTAAATACAGGAGAATAAATGTCGTATTGTGTTCTGGCAATGCAAGCATAACAGCACTTGCCCAAACTAGTTATTTGAGAAAATGCATGCCTGAGCAGATAAACAGGACAGAGACATCAGCCCATTTGAGGACAAAAAAAAAAAACCCTCTGTCAACAGTATCTCTCACTGCTCGCACAAACAATAGACCCAGCCAATGAAACACACAACTATTATTCAAGAGAGAACAAAGGTTGTCCTAAACACAGTCTCACGGTCCCCTTTTAGGACTCTCATGGTTAAGATAAACTGCGCATGAATATTAGGTGTTCCTCCAACTCTCCACAGTTGTAACGGGATCCATATAAAACTGTGAGGCCATCATCGCACAACAATGTGCAAAAGGCTTGGTGTTCCGGCGCAAAGGGGTCTCATGTTTCCTCTTGGGGGTTATGACGAAAACATGAGTGAGATGACTAAGCTCAGCTAGAGCTCTTTTTCCCCATCGTTACCTTTGGAGTGTGTAATGGACATGATTCAGAAAGGAGAAATTCCTTTAGGTTCACAGGAGATGCTGAGGTCATGGCCAAATCGTGGAAAAAAACATGCACTCACTCATCATCTTCACCCACACAACCTCCCACACATATTTTATACTGTAACTATGAGAAAAGTCTTACAAGAAAAAAGATAAGAAGAAATGGCAAGAAAGATCTCAAAAGCTCTCAAAGACACTGGGGCTGGCTCAACAGATACAATGCTGCCTAATTCTCAATGAATGGCCAGATTAGAAGAACCTGAAAAGGGTCAAAAATACGATTTGAAATGCTTGTCTTGTGTGTTTCACTGATAAGTGCCACAGAATTTGGAGGGAATTGTTAAGAGTAGTCAGCAAATTTAAATTCTCAACCTTGCCATGTCTTTGTGAATTATCGATCTGGTTAATTTCCCTGAGTTAAATGACCGTGTCGTTGAGAACAATGATGATTTTGACCCAGCAGCTGAGGAACCGGCAAGGAGCCTCTCAGACACAGCAGCGACACAAAAGAGCCAGAGTGTGAGCAGCATGGGGCCTGAACCATCAGCTGCAGCTGATACCACTGTAATACCACACTCTCCAGACTTCCATAGTGCTCTTTATAAAAACTCCGTGCCCTAAATTTCTGTTTTTCCTGCATCACTATGCTTAAATCGCTCAAATTGTGGTTAGGCTTTCTTATAAACCGAGATTTATTTATAAATAGCCATTTTAATATTGCACGCTGAAATATAGGCTAAGCCTCTCTCAGCCTCACAGACATCTAAAGGCTTTTAGGACATTATAATATACTGCTATAATTCTTGATAATACAGATCTGCTTTATCCATAACCGATATGGTACACAGTTTAATTCATTGTCTTTAAGACTGTCATTGAAATCATCGTCATATGTCATTGGTAAAATAGCTGGGAGAAAGACATTACATTTTTTTTAAAAAACAGTGAGGGTCTTTATATAGTAATTTGGGCATGGAATACAGCCTTCAGATAAATTCTTCAGAATTCTTCATTTACAAGCTTTGGAGAGGGAGGGAGGGGTACATCTCCCCTCATATTTCTGAACTTATGAAACCTACAGAAATTCCTCTCACAGCACCAACATTCTTTTGATGTTTGGAGCTATCAATTGTAAAGTTTGAACCTAGCAGAAGACCACAAGTGCAGTTGGAAAAAGAAAGATCTTCCCAGATTCTGGGCATTTAGAGCTGAAACTGTCAATAACCTTGAAAATAAAAAAGCGACAGCAAAACAAAGATAATCTCTTAAAGCTGTGTTTAGAGAATGTAAAACTCAGATTATGATATCATACCATCACTTAAGCCATGACAGCATAAGCCTAGTCACAGACTAGAATGCCAAATTATGTATTATAATGTCAAATAATCAGTTGAGAGACAACTTTTTGAATTATTTTTTAATTGCTTTTATTTTACTTTAAACACTAGAGTTTGAATGGAGCCACTTAAGATAGGAGTCTCAAAGTAGGTTATTAGTCTCACTCCAATGTGTGAAATAGTCACATAAATAGAACAGTGTATTTTGTGACATATGTCACATATCTTTGCTATAATCAGCAACAGTATCATGATTTTGCTTGTGGGAAATTAACATAGAAACCTTTAACAAACACACAAAAACATGTTCTCATTTTATGTGACAGTACTAACATCTAAATATCATTGTCTACTGAAAAGTTCTCTGATAATTTAGCGTTTTATATTTTGCCTAAACTAACAAAGCTAATAAATGTCTGGGAGATGTTTTCTGTTTTAGACTAGAAGGAATTGAACACCAATTTCATAGTTCAAAAATACTGAACAAAGAAACAAATTTACGTACTATGGTTAGCTAAATTAGGACACCTACAAAGGAAATTATTTTAGCAGAAGTAATACAACTAGCCTACATCACTTTTGCATTGGAATGACATTGTACAATATGTAAATGCAACATCATGCTCTTTTCTATGTTTATATATTGAAAGGAACATTGGATTTGTACATTAACTTCCCATAAGCCAGTGGTTCTCAAACTTTTTCTATCATTCCCCACCTCAGACGAAGGTGGGCCTGCAGCCTATCGCCCCAAATAAATGGTAATAAAATACACATGCACATTTACAATTTTCTAATTTATTGAAATAACATCAACTTCTATCTCTAAATCAGCAGCTTATCATTATAAAACCAGATACAACATTAACAATTGGCCTAATTAAACTGTGCTTCAGTTTCTCACATTTCAATCTCTGTAAAAATGAGCAAAGGCAGGTGCAAGGGCACAGGAGTAAGTTTGATATCGTTGGGGGTGGCACCACGCACCAGCAGACACACCCAAACCACACACATCTTGCTAGACACCAAGCCCAAATACACATTCAAACCCAAAAATTAAAACACTGCCCCCCCAATTGAAAATAAACCAATAAAATTGTACTTAATTTCAATTACATATTTGCAAAAAACCTATATAAATGAGTGTTATAATTGCAATATTGTGTATTGTGTATAATACATTGAGTAAATGTACTGAATGTAATATTCGCAGTAGTGCTAAACCATTTAAAGTCATATTTAAATTGTCAGCCATTCATATTTTTATTTATTTTCTTGAATCATTATTATTCCTGAGTTGTGAGGAGAGGAAATATAAAAAATAATATTAAATTGCTGGTGCATCCATCTGATATATTTACAATTTCCTGCAATAAAATCCAAAAACTCATCAGTTTCACCCGCTCTAAAAGGAGACTATACCACAACTTATTTGTTACAAACAATCTTCCACATGCTCTGTGCAATTTTATTAATACGCTTCAATAAATTTTTTTTAATTAAAATGTTTGACGGTTGAAGCCTTACTAACAACATAACAGCACACAAGATGAGTATGGTATTTCAGGTCAGATTTTTTAAAGGACTGATTCAGATTGATGATGCATTTATCTGCTGATACTGACTTATCTTGTAATGTAGTGCAGGTTTACATTACACAGAGTCGAGCCATCCCAGTCAGAGCTGGGGCCAAAACAAGATCTTTAATTGAAAGGATTATTGAAGAAATAGGCAAATTAGCTGGTTTGCTGAAGTAATAAAATGAATAAATTCTAAGTCTTTTGTTTTGTGTTGCTGGTAAGGCATGCCTCTGCTCTCTGAAACAGGCGAAAGAGCAGGAGTCAAACTCTGCTGCTTTTCAGTGGCTCTGTGGTACACGCAGCCCCGCTGGCTCCCAGCTGGCTCACTGCTGACCCACAACAAAGGACTCATGAACCAGGGCTCTTTTGTTACCACCAGATGCTCACCAATACATGAACAGGGCGGTCCCCCGTAGGACAGGCAAGCACGTGTCTAACAGGCTGAGAAAGTGTTACTTAACACACACCAGGTTGGGTAAAGCTAATGTTTCAGCCTATAACTTTTCAGTTTGTATTTGTTTGTTTTTTTGAGTGTCATGTCCATTAATTTAATATTTGTTATCATTATCGGTGTTTTATT
The DNA here is from genome assembly GCF_029633855.1 of Hoplias malabaricus. Taxonomy (NCBI): domain Eukaryota; kingdom Metazoa; phylum Chordata; class Actinopteri; order Characiformes; family Erythrinidae; genus Hoplias; species Hoplias malabaricus. Next base: position 28,057,659 of record NC_089807.1, read on the forward strand.
TTAGGTAATTTTTTTTTTACTGTATTTATTTTGAAAACAGAAATAAACACACTAAATACTAATATCCAACCTAATACGACAATAACTCTGTTTGAATTTTGATGTTAATTTATATGCATTTATAAATGATATTTTCAAAAATACTTTTATTTTAATAAATTATGTTTATTGAAACACAGTTTAATACAATTAAAATGTTATGAAATAGTTCATAGACTTTCAGAGATGCATTCTTGTATTCAATTTAATTTTATCTGGAAATGTATAAAAATACATTTCCATGCATACAAATTTCCAGCCACAGGAAAATGCATTGAAAATGCTCCATTGTTTATTTCATGCAGGAAGAAACAATAATATGCCATAAAAATTACTGAACGATTTTAGAAGCACATAAAATATGTCAGCTTTTTCAATAGAAAATAATACAAAACGTGTTATTGTGTCAATATTGCATGATAATGTCAGTCTGACTGAAGCTCTTTAAGTATTACTCCACCACACGTAACTTAGAAATGATGCCAGCACTTACAACAGAGTGGTAAGGTGCCTGATAGAATGGAAATATTTTACATTGCAGAATACTGATTAACAAACTAACTGTTAATCTAATGTAATATCTGTAATAATCTAATACTGAAATTCTGCACTCTGCTTGTGGCCTCAAAATCTCATGTTATAGCACTCACTCATGTGTATTATTGCTTAAAGAATCACAAAATCCTGGGCAAAAAAATGTATTCAATACCTTGATGTTATTTAATCTAGAATAATATTTGAAACGCTACTTATACAAAGCAGTGCAATAAAAAAATCAACCACTAAATTCATCTTACCTTGAAAGACTCCAGCTGTTGGTTGATGACATCTGTCTCCATGCCAACAGGGCCTTGGGACTCTTCTTGCTTTTCTGCTCCAGCCATCTTCTCTGTGAAAGTCTGCAACTTGCTGTAGAACTCTTCCAGATGTTTCAAAGTGTCATCAACTTGATCCTTCCTGCCATTAGCCCTGTCCATTAGCTTGCCACTCTGCTTGCTCAGTGCCTCCAAATCCCTTTTCAGGCCCTGTAGATCTGGAGAAGCTTCAGACTCTAGCATCTTCTTGCAGTTGTCTCTGGCACTAGCTGTGTTGGTCATGAGATCTTGGAGTTTGGACATAAAGCTTTGGATGGCGACTTGTTGATGTCTCAAGGTTTCCAGGTCTCTGCCTACTGGGGCCATGCTATCCAGCTCATCGTCTAGTTCTGCAAAGCTGGTGAACATCTCCCGAATGGTGTTCTGAAACTGGCCAATGCCTTGCAGTTTGGTCTCAAGAGTGGAACAGGTGTCTTCAACGTCTTTTCTGATGGAGCTGTATTCTTTCTCCATGCTGTCTGCCTGAAGGAGGAGGTCTGTAACGCCCTCAGCGTCTGGTACGTCAACCACTAAACCTTGAGCTATACTTTTAATATGTTCTACCTGAGTCTGGGCACCTACTAGGCTTGTCTGTTGGGCCTTCATATTGGTTAAGTTTTTGTTACTGTATGCCTGGACACCTAGACCAGTGTGATTTTCCAGCTGCTTCTTGGCACCATCAAGATGCCCTTTAAGTTCTCTGTGTGTGTCACTGAACTCCTTTAGCCTTTGTGAGAGCTTATCCAGTGAGTCTTTCTTGAGCTGCAAATCTTCCACCAACTTATCCAAGTTCTTCCCAATGGCCGTCTTCTCTGCCTTTACAGAATCCACATCTGCTGTGGCCACCTCCAGAAGTCTATCAGCTGCTGTGCTCAGCAGTTCCATCTGACCTCTACGCTTATCCACGTCTTTCTGGATATTCTTCACCTGTGAGAGAGAACTTTCTACTTCCACAGGATCGATGTTGAACTTCACCTGGTTCTGCCTGTCTTCACACTCCTGTAGCCAAGAACTCAATGTCTCTGTATGTTCCTTGTATTTCTGGGCCCTCTCCATGGCAACGTTGAGCTTTTCTGAATGTTCCGCAGTGCTTCTCTTCAATTCCTCCCAGTTAGACCTGAGAGCCGAGAGTTGCCCTTGCAAAGCCACTTTTTCAGCTCCCTCTGTGTTCTGTAGAAGAGCCTCTCCCTCCCTCACAATGGTGCTGTAGGACTCCTCATGTTCACTTAGGTCTCTCTGGACTGCACTGTGCTCTTTCATATTCTGCCTCAGAGTCTCTCCCTTGGCTGAGATGGTTTGAGGCTTGGCTTGCTCCTGGAGTTTTTGGCTTAGCCAGTCCTGGAAGTTTTTAGATGTCTGATGGAATTGCTGGGAGCTTGCAAAGGCAGAGTTGAGCTGCCGAATCCGCTTTCCTGGTGAGCACAAAATTTGCATTGAAGGTCAAGTAAATGACTAAGACAATTAGAAAACTGATGAAATGTGAGTAAAGTCAAATCTGATCATGAAATGAGGAAACTTTCCTGCAAGCTCTGTTATTCGTCAGCTTTATTTATGCATTTAGCTGTAAAATTAAACTCACATCTAGTAGAAATGCGAGGAAATCTGGAGTAATATTTTAACAGCCTAGAATATGCTGAAGCATAACTTATTCAATGAAAAATATGGAAAGTATATGGACAATTACTGTGACTATTTAAAGACGTTTGTATTACACTACTGTGTGTTTCTACACAGTGTTGATGTGTAAAGGCCAATTTCCTCAGGCAAGTGGAATATATTTAAAAAGGAAATACCTTCCAATACTTTTAAATGTGTTCGGAAGTAGTTGTAACAATGGCTCCCTCAACTGTAGCTCGGGACATCGCACAACACTGTCTCTAACAAGAGCCTCATGCGTTGTAAACTTAAGCATTGTTTATTTGTCATGTATTCGCATGTAACTTTATGTTTTTTTGGGACTGGCTTTTGTTTTTGTTTAGTCCCTACTCTTCTCAAAAAAGAAGTGTAGAAATGAGTTGAGTAAGTGTAATGCAGTGGAAAAGCACCTTAATAGTACAACATAACTCCTGAGATTTATTAACTTTACAAAATCTTTCCAATATATCTAATAAAACAATATTGTCTGAATAGCTGCTTGGCAATGTTCCATAACCACAAACAATAACAGTTACTTTTTTTTTTTAGTTTATTTTAATATTAAATAAATGGATCCTACAAACCTGCTTTGTCTTCAAGTAGTTTGAAAGGTTTGGAGACATTTTCCATCTGTTTGGTGAGGTTGGCTTTAAGGTATTCTTCAGTCACTAGATTTGAAAGCTCAGAGCAGAGGCTTTCTGCCTCTTTGAGCTTTTTCTTCTCCTCACACAGTTGAGCCAAGATGGTATTAGTGTCCTCCAGTTGCTTCTTGACTGCGTCAGGCTGTGTGCTGAGGGCCTGTTGACCATTGAGCTGAGACTCCAGGACAGCTGCACTCTCACTCAGGCTGCGGAGAAGCTCTTGGAAGTGTGTGGTCTTAGACACAGCTTTATCAATGAGGGTATCACGCTGCGACAGCTGATCGGTCAAGCCATGCCACTTCTGGGTGATAGCATCTAGCTGTTCCTTCATGTTGTCTACTGAAGGGTCTTGTTTTCCTGATGTGGTAGTGATGCCCACTGCAGCTTCATTCAGCTGCTCATATTGTGGTTTGCGGCCTTCAAACTCTTTCAATAGAATCTAAACAGGAGATTTTTTAGATATATTATGGGCATATAACAGGTTTAATGTCTTGTCATTCAGCTTTGCTTTGTGTTCACTAAAAAGTATGTTAGACCTGTTTCATAACGTAAAGGAATAATTTGGCAAATAAAAACCTCACTCAATCTTCCATTCCGGCAAGATTTATTTGGGGTTAGAGGGTTCCATCTCTACATTAACATTGGAATTCAGAAGGTAATTTATCAAAGAAGGAATGGCTAACCCCCCATAATTCATCATTGTGCAAAGTCCGTGCATTAATCAGCATATATTAGTAAAAAGACAATTTCTGACATTATATGATATTTTCCTAGGTTAAAAGTTCACTAGCACTGAAATATTTTTATACAGAAATTAATAAATCTCACCGTGACCCTGAAATGGAGAAGCGGAGAAGAAAATGATGATGATGATGAATTAATAAATCTTATATGTAACAAGTTTAGACTAGATCAGAGGGAACTAAACCAACCAAACCAAACGTGATATGAAAATGACAACAACAAAAAAAAACTGCCTGGATTTCTACATTCAGTGTTAAAAACATCATTGGTTTCATTGGAAGATTAATAATCTTCTTGGTTATAAAATAGGCCTGGACAGACAAATTTCAGTTTTCAAAATGGCTGCCTCAAACATGTATAGTAAATTTGTCCAATTTTATAAATAACTGTTGTAAAGTGACAAATTGTGCATGTTTGTATCTTAAGCCTTCTCCTGTAACTACACTAAGGGAGTGTTTTTCACTGTGTTCTCACAATGATCTCGTTACCTGTACTTGCTGCTTCTGAGTTTTGAGCATATTGGGGTCTATAGACAGGGGTCCCAGAACACTCATCATCAGCTCTTTCTCCTGCAGCCATTGGGAGAGCTGTGTCTGGGTCGTCTGGAATAGCTCCAGCGTACGGGAAGATTCCTCCAGGTGCTGCTTCCTGTTCTCCACAGAGCCCATTACCTCCTTCCATCCAGCATCTGTATTGCAATATTAAAATTGAAATCAAAAGTCAGGGCGCACTGAGTCGACTGTTCCTTAACAGTTCATATTAATTAGTTAAATTAGTTAACTTCTAAATAAGACTATTACACTATTTAGTCTACAGTATTGATAAAGAATCCAACATAGGCCACGGCAGAGAATGATTGGTCATCTCAGGCAAATACATTATTTATTCATTTTTCATTCATTCATTATCTGTAACTGCTAATCCAATTCAGGGTCACGGTGGGTACAGAGCCTACCTGGAATCATTGGGCGCAAGGCAGGAATACACCCTGGAGGGGGCACCAGTCCTTCACAGGGCAACACAGACACACACACTCACGGACACTTTTTGAGTCGCCAATCCACCTACCAACGTGTGTTTTTGGACTATGGGAGGAAACCGGAGCAAACCCATGCGGACAACACACCAACTCCTCACAGAAAGTCACCCGGAGTGGGAATCGAACCCACAACCTCCAGATCCCTGGAGCTGTGTGACTGCGACACTACCTGCTGCACCACAGTGCCACCCTATACATTATTTATGTTTTTAAGTGGTATCTGACTTGCAGTGGAAAAGTTATTTGGCTCTGTACACCTTTTTCTAATGTAGAAACCATGAAATAATCATGGCTGACATTATTACTGTTTATCTGTTGCCACTCAAACTGTTTGCCGATCTCAGCCGAACACTACAGGAAAAATAAGGAATAAATGGCATGTTGTAATAACTCATTTCAAATGCAATTACAACCATTACAAAACTTCACAGTAGACCTCTTTGTTTTGTTGCTCAAATTACTTGGTGGGCAAAAGATTTTGAAGAATGTAGAGTCCGCACACATACATTTACACACAGCTCCATTTGAGGAGAATACAGTATCAGGCTACATTGAGAAACAAGTTTTATCTAGAGAAATGAGCTCTCATATGCTTCCACTTCAGTTCAGAGCTGATGCTGAAGATAGTCAGTGTGCAAAATTGCACCTGGCTAACACCAAAGTACTGAAATAGATTTATGGTTTAAGATGAATAGTTTTGAGGATGATAGATGCATACCTATCTGATCCAGCATGTGCTTCCACTTTGCTGCCTCAGGTGAATCTGGGTTTTCCTCTATGAGGTGGAGCACCTTCTCCCTCAGCTGCTGGTATTGCTGCTGTTTTTGCTTCATACTTTCCTCATAGGCCTGCAAGGCGAGATATAAAATGTGGGCATTACTTTGTCTACACCAACCACTATGGCTGAATTATTTCCTCCCTTGAACGTAGATTAACACAGTGCATGCACATAGCCTGGTCGAGTAAACTACAACAAACGAAAATATACATTATTGGACACACTTTATCAAAGACAGTTGTGTTCTGACTTATTCTACAAAAAGTATATTTTGTATAAGATTCTGCTTACCCTGGATGTAATTCTTTAGCCAACATATGTTTGGTGTTGAAATTTTGCTTCTTTAATTTAGCAGTGGAATTATAAAGGCTAATGTTGCTAATCAAAAAGTAATATACACTTATATATACTTTCCATTAATATATCTTTAAAACTGCCTTTAACCTACTCAAAACCTTCATTAATGTCATGCAGACTTTGCAATGTTGTTAAGGAGACAGTATGCTTTACTTATTAGCAATAATACATTAGAGAGTGTGCTATAACTTGAGTTACTGGCACTGGAGTACTGCAGTCATAGTCACGAGGCTGCAGGCAAAAAGCTGAAGATCAGTACTCCTGTGATAATATCTCACACTACAGCATGTTAATGTGGCAGAGTAATAATATAAAACCTTCAGTTATAGTGTTATTATCGTAATACAATAATATTATCGTAACTGTGGTACAAGTTATAAGAAGCTAAATGCTGGGAGCAGTCTCTTTAGATGAGTCCTGTGCCAAATTCTGACTTGCATACACATCCCACACATATAGATGAATACAGATGTTTCTTTTCATAAATATAATAATCATAAATAACTGACCAAAAAATTGTGATTGTCATACGTATGTTTGTACAACATGCATGCATGTGAGGGAACGCTAGATTCTAAGAATCCAGCACCACAGCTGTTCTTTAATATGGCTGGCCCCAGCATTCAATTACACTGTGAACTTCACAGTAAGTCTTATTGTCCTGTAAACAACATCAAAAGGGTTGTGGAATCATAAACAGCTGGATGTGTTTTGACTGAAGATTTGGATGTGTATTTACAGAATTTTTAGGGTAAACATTGACTACTGTTTTTGGGCAGTATTCACTATGAAACTATAACGCTGACTTGGCTTTCGTACTACATCTTTGGTAATGGGAAAATTGTGTTGCATCAATATTTGGCCAAATGTAAGCTAAAGAGAAGTGGACTATCAAAATAAAGTATGCTCTATAGAACAGCGGCATGTCTACCTTCTGCTGTTCCATTTGTGTTTTCACTGAGTCTTTGGCTGTGGGCTCAGAGCTCCAAGAGGCCGCTGTCTTCTTCATGTCTTCTAGCCACTGCAACATGGATTCCGCCTCATTGTGGGCTCCTCGTACCTTCAGCAGTAGAGTACTTAACTCTGAGGACCTGCTGTTCAGCAACTCCCCAAGGTTCTTGTAGCCCTCGCTGACATATGACATGTTCTGTTGCACCAGCATCAGCTCTGCGGATGGACAAACCCCAGACAAAACCTTGTCATTAATGCAACTTTAACAATTCAGTACTCAGAGTAAACAGGTATTTAAAAAGAAAAAGGGCAAACCAAACATATGGACTTTCACAGTTTCTCTCAGCAAGAACCGTACGTAAATCACTTAACCACCAACCACTACATTATTGTTTTTGAGTGTATAATCACTCAGAGTGAGTGATATATAAAACACTACATATTACAATACTTAAAATAAAACTAGTTCAAAACACATAATGCACTTCACAATATTTCTTTTTCTTCAATTTGGCAGACGAGAAATGCCACACTTAAAAACACTACCAAAAACCGTGAAGTTTGTCTCACTGTGCTATAGTATAAATTGAATTATACAAGTCAGCTGGGGGTCATTTTTTTTTTTTTTGGTTGTTTTTTTTTGGTTGTTTATATCCAGTTTTCTCCCCATTTTTGTCATTGCCAGTTAGCCAGTCATATGGTGCTGTGACCTCAGAGGGTAAAGACTACTAGGACATGCTCCAGTCAAGTTAAATAAAGCCAACTTTTTCAAACTTCTATCAATGTAACAACATTGAACAGCTCAACACACTTGGAGGAGAACATTAACTGCCCAAATCTTTTCTGTTATATAATGATAGGACCAACAATTAGACAGATGTGTCTGTCCAATTAGGCCCTTGTCGAGATCCATAATATACTCATCATAGCATACTGTTACTATATAGTTAATAACAAAAACAACAGAATACTATCACAATGCCCACCTCTAACACAAGCTATTTTTTATGGAACCTATAAATGCAATAGGGCACAGAGTGAAATGTGGCACTGTGTGAATTTCTACCTTTGTTGGTCAGATAGGTGTTGCCTCCTGCGCCTGATCCATTAGTGACTATGACAAAAAGAGACAGAGCACATCATATTCCATCTGTTTGAGATCAAGCTGGAGAAATTGCATTGTGTGATCATGTTAGACAGGGACATGAAATAAGTGTGCTCATAAACCTCTAAAAATACTCTTTAGCAATACCTGATTTGTGATGCATTTTGGCTTTCGCTGGGGATGTCAAAACACTGATTAGGCTACACAGTGCAGACCCTTTACTATTTATATCTTGAACAGTGGGAGCTTCATGGGTCCATTCTTCCAGCAAGCCCTGTAGGGAGAGAAATCCAATGTGTAAAACAGCATAAGTTTGAAAAATGCTAAATATGTGCGCTTGTAAATTCTTTGTTTAATCTACCATAACAAGCAGGACTTGCTTAAGCAGCATCAAGAAAGAAGGGTTTATTCAAAAGCATTTTATAAGTGTCTCTTTAAAAAGAAAGAAAGAAATAGCTATGATTCTCTTTGACATTTTACCTTCATTTTTGTAGTTCATTAACTGTTTATTGTGATATATATTTATTTTTTAGCTTAATTTAGGATTAGAAATTTATGAAAATGCTATTTATCTCTGCAGTTTGTATTACAACATATCATCATGACAGAAACCCAGAGAGAGGTATACACTAAACAAAAGCTACACATTTGTGCAGATAAATTTAGATTTTGCGTAAGGCTTGATCATTTTTATTTACACAAGGGTAGTTATATATAACACATATAAAATTGACATTTTCATGTTCTGACTTTGTATAAAAATGTGTTATTATCTTATAAATGTATGGTATATAAATGTATGGCAAGAAAACAGAAAGATAATTATTTTCACTATATTCATAGTTTTTGTTAATTTTAAAAGTGTATATTTTCAGGGTCAGATTTTAAAATAAACATTCATTTACTGCTTAATTTCAGATTTAGATTTCAATTATAATATGGTAAAACATTTTTTGTCAGAATCAACACTTGAAAAGTGGACCATGTGTCTATTTAAGGTTTCCATATAAAAAAAATCCACTTGTACCTGTAATGCATGTTTTATTCCCAGAAAGCTAACATTTCTTCTATATTTGGTTTTTGTTTGCATTTAAGTGAACATTGTGATGGTAGGGCCTGGTGAGCAAGATTTCTCACTTACATTGACTTTTTGGAGATCTTTTCCCAGGCCCTGTTCACTGCAGTTGGGCTGAACCACAGGCACTTGCTTCTTTGTGTCCTCGAGCCACTTCATTAGTACCCCCGCAGCTGCTTTGAACTCCTCCAGCTGGTCCTGGCAAGATGAGACCTCCTCCTCTCTGAAACACACAGCGTCAGGACACATAGTTTCATTTGTCATGACACAGCAGTATCTCCACTAATGAGGCTAAAACATGTAGGTGGCATTTTTGTCATGCTAGTGTTTTGACATGAAATTCATATATACAGCGCACAGATAAGTCCTAGAAAACAAGCATCTGACTCAGCAAAAAATGGAAACTTTAGAAAATAATGCATTTCTGAGCCAAGTTTAGGACTAGGAAGTAGTTAGTGGCACTACAATATGTCTTGCCATTCAGGTAAGCTACTGAAATGCCATGAAACATAAGGATTTATGGCAAATTACCTCTAAAAATTACAACATAATGGTACTACCATTCCAATGTTATATAATCTTTAGTGCTACCATTCGAATGACACACCATTTACATCATTACCATAATTATATATAATGCTCTTAACCATTTTGACTTACAGTGTTTCAGAGCATTAGGAGTTTTGTCCAACGATTCTGAGCACTGGACTGAACTATCTATACAGGGGACTGTCTATATTATATCGACATCATTTACTTAATGATTTGTAATACATGTGACAAGTAATTGATGTACTGTAACTGTAATTGATGTTTTACAGTTAGAAATATGGTTGTTTATTAGGGCCAGTAATTATTAAAGGGGACATATTATATACGTTTCTATGTTTAATATAATAGGCCCAGTACAGTGAGTCTTCATAGAATATACCTATGAATAATAATGAGTCACTGTTCAGCCAATTCTGGGTGTACAAGAGTGAGAATCCAGTGTGCAGAATCTGGTTATTTTTAACCATTTTCAATTGTTTCTTTTTACTTTCTGTTATGTTTTTCATTTTTGCTGAATTATAATATATCCACCCTTGTTGTGTCTGTTTTACACAGTTGAACCTCATTTAACCTTGTTTAACCTCATTTCCACTCTTTAAACACAATAAACAGAAGCTCAACATTGTGATTGAAGATACTCAAATAAGGAGATTACACAGTTTTAATGTTTCCCCTTTTCACCAGAAAATCAGAATTGAAGTGACATCAGAACGGCTCACTGTAACCATTGTTTTCTGATTTAAGCCAGTTTCACATGTGACCTCCTATACATGTAGTGTACAGCTGGAGATTTTCCGTGTCGAACGCATCCTCATCACTTGAAGTGTTTTGGCATGGTTCAGGCACTGGGTAGCACTTCTGTGACATGTGCAGACAGCATGGCATAAATTCCTTTGAATTTTCTGGAAAATTACCTCCTCTATTCACACAAGAGCTCACTCTGGTATTACCTGGACTTTTTAATAGGGAGCTTGGAGGATAAATCTGGTAATATCTGGTACAAATGGTTTGGACATTCGAACATACAGCTCCTCTGGGTAATGTCATGAAATGTTCTTGATTACCATGTATATCTTAAAGGGGCTTTAGACATGCATGCAAATGACCTGATTATTCCCCCCACTATATCTCCCCTTAAATGCTTCTAAGAAAATATATAGAAAGAACACTTACTTCTCTTTAACTGTGTCTTTAAAGGCATTGAATGTGTTTGTCAAGTTTGCCATCTTGCCCTGAATCAGAGCTTTATTTCCCTCCAAGTCTGAGCTGGAGAGCTCCTTTGACAATGTCTGCAGTGCCTCCATGTCCTTTATATGTTCAGCCAACTCTGCGTTTGTGTCCTACAAAGGTAGATTTGAAACATTTTATTGCAAGTGCTGTGCAATAAAGGCATGTAACATTTCTTATAATTTCAATAATCATACTGTTTTATAAATGCAGTTGTGATGTGTTATAGGTCATAAAAACAAAGTAAAATGTCTGACAAATTCCTGTAATTTTCCACTTATGTAGCTAAGAAAATGCAGTCCACCTGTTTGTCTGCATACTTTCTTAAACCCATTTCACCCTGCTCTTCAATGGTCAGGACCCCCACAGGACCCCCACAAAGCAAGTATGATTTGGGTGGTGGATCATTCTCAGCGCTGCAGTAATAGTGATGTGGTGTTTGTGTGTTAGTGTGTGCTGCTCTGGTAGTGTGGACTACAGTCTGTAATTGTAGAACAACAACGTGCTCCTGTATGGTCAGTGGAGCAGATAAAATGGACAATGAGTGTATACAAGGTTAATGGATTGAGAATAAGGACATACCTGCACCAGCTGAGATAGCTCGTTTACATTTTTCCCAGGTCCATCCGTCTCAGAGAGAGCTTGTGAACGTTTCTGGACAAACTGTTGTACCTTCTCAGAAATCTTCTCAAACTGCTCCACCTTCTCCTTCAGTTGCTCCATCTGCGACACCTTCTGCTTGTGTTTTTCACAAGCATCAGTAAAGCGCTGTGACAAGCCCTCCATCTTCTTCTGAAGCAGAGCAGCTGCTGCTGGATCTGCAGTCTCTATAAACTTCTTCACCTTCGCCTTCATCGCTGAGATGCTGCTCTGCCTGCTGGAGATATCCTGATCCAGGGCCTGTACATGATTTGGAAATATATCTGAATGTGTGCTAATCTACAGATACAAGGATTCAATATCATATTTCTGATACTTAAAGGTATATTATAGTAAGATTAGGGTTGGATAATAATTCAATATCAATATATATCACAATATAAAATGTTTCAATAACTATGATATGATTTTTAAACGCATTTTTAATATTTCACTATACATAGTTTACAGCATCTCTCGCTGACTGACGTTCATTACAGGGTACTATCATTGCTCAATTTAAAATCTAGAATACAAATATTAATATTGACAAATCCAATAGGCTTATGTTTAAAGGTGATCTGTTTAAAGGTAAAGGTCATGTTTCTGGTTTGTTTTTCGAAGTTTTGAAGTGGACATACTGCCTCTTGGCTGAGTGCATCTGCGATGGCGGCTGATTCCAGTGTAACTTGTGTTTCTTTCTCTACGCTCTCTTCCACCTTCTCCATCCAGTTCATCATCTCATCCAGTCCATCCTGAACACTCAGCGAGCGTGTCAGCGTCACCTGCAGCTTCTCATTGCGGGCACTCACTGATTTGGACAAGTTATCATACCTCTCCACAATGTCATCTGGAAACAAAGAATTTGTCAAAGTTAAACATTCAAATTCCTTCCATAAGAACTAACACACTAGAAGATAGAGCCCCTGTACTCAAAACTGTCTTTAAATAGTTGCAACTTTTGACTGGCTGAAAATACATATATTCTATAGATATATACTATTGATATATGTGTCAGTGTTTACATATTTCATTGAAAACCCAATCCCAAAAAAAGCATTTCATTAGGGACCACACAGCATCTTAGTTCTTCACGTCTTTAATTTAACACAACCAATCACTGTCTAGCTAAAGAATACTCGGACAACACATATTTTACACTGATATCATGACACTTAATGTTTATGAAATATCAAGGCATACAGATGCTAAAACATAACTGCTGCACAATTTAAGATGGAAAAATTCTAGTAAGAACTTCTAGTAAGAATGTACAATAACCATTGTATTAGGAGTATAAATTTTACAATATTAATTCAAATTAAAAAATTCTCCAGTGTTTTTGTCATTTTATGGTAACTGTTGTGTAGTACTAAATATGACTTGTCATATAAATTGTCATTTAATTAAAAATAAAACAAAACAAAAAAATCCACTAAAAACTAAGCATTAATACGCTATGTTAATGAATTCTGACATTAAAATCACCCTCTTTAAATTGTCTAAATCAAACAAGACACATTCTTTAGAATATTATTATTCCCAAGATCAGAGCTAATCACTGCACATGCTTTTGCAGCACTTTTTCCTTGATTGAAGTCATAACGAATGAAGTGATGAATAAATTATTCTTGCCAGTTTCAAACTACTTAATTTTTAACTTATTCTTAGTTAAATAAAATAGCCATTTTAATATTTAATACTACACATCAGTACCATAAAATGAATGGAAGAATTCATTTTTTTGGAGGAATTACATTTTTTAAAAATGCTTTAAAACTTTTTGAACACCTAATACAATTTAAAGTGGGACCTAAAATTCAAATAAGATGCTAAAATGAAACTGCTGCATAATTTAATGTGGAACTGAAAATGTAGATATGAAGCTATGGCATGGTGAAGGTAAGTTTAAGGTAGGAGTTTTAACCTGAAGACATAACATGAAGCTGAGTTTGGCTTCTTTTTCAAATTTTGTATTACACCTGTGGTGATCTTTGGCATTATTTCTTGGGTATAATAATGATACATACACATATTTTACACGTTATTGCTCAAGGTCAATTTTAAACGGAAAAATTATGACTTTGGGGTACTTTAATATAGGGTTATTGACATTAACCATGGGCACTGTCCAGTGCACATCACGAGTCATTGTTCCATGCTGCTGCTATAAAGGAACTTTAAATAGAGATTTCATCATGCTCAAGGTGAAGATGACTCACCCACTGCTTCCTGAATCTCATCCTGATTGGTCAGCAGATCTCCCTCTGCGGCAATCAGAGCATCCGCTGTTTTGCGCAGTGTTTCCACAGCAGCCTGCCGGCCAGTGGTCTGCCCTTGAAGAGCCTGAAATGGACAACTCTTCATTAGTGTGACTATTACATTTTCTGAAACATTTCAAATATCTAAAGTTTACCAGTTTAATGCAGTATAAACATATATACATATCATGGAAAAAAACAATATTGTAACATATTATAACACATAATTTCTTTACAAATAAATAAAATAAAAAGTCAGCATGTTTAAAATGTATTATGGTCACCACAAGCATTATATATTTTGATAGAGTAAATAATAATAAGAATAATAATAATGGTATGCTCCACACAGTTTCCTTAGCTATTGGAACATACTTCTCTTAACATTATGTGGAAAAAATGTTATGTTAATGTGACCAATAGAAAAATAGAAAAATGTATATCATAATAAATTAAATAATAATAATAATAGTAATTATCATAATAATTTAGTTAAATCTCCTAAGATTTGAAATGAATTGAACTGCTGGCGAATTCACTTAACACAAAACAACAAGGGAGATAAAACTGATTTAGAGATAGCCAGGCTTCGGAGGATATATCTAACTGGCACTTTATCCAAAATGCAGTGTCTTTAACTCTGCTATTTATGCCTTTCGTGCCACTGTGTTTTTTGAGAGGCCCATATAAAGCTCTGTTGTTTTAACCAGAGTGGAAACTCTGTATATGGAGAGACTGGTCTACAGACTAATGACCTCTCAGTCCGTTGGAGACTTAACATCATGAGCAAAATCTGAGCAGGCAGTTTGTGAGAACAGCTTTTCCATTTGCTGCTGTCTGTGTTAGACGGAAATGTTTTGACTGCGATGATGTAGCTGTGAATGATGAAGACAGTGTGTGTGTGTGAGTGTGAGTGACTGGGTCTCATGCCTTGGTTTCTTCCAGTTGTCTCTGGAGGGTCTGTGGATCTGCAGCAATAGGCTCCGACTGCTGTCTTCTGGCCTCTTCCTCAGAATTGTTCAGCCATGTCAAGAGCTCACCAGTAGCATCTTCATATTTCTTGTATTTGTCCACCACTTCTTTGAGGTTGGTTCCAAGCTGGTTGCACTGTTTAAAAAATGTATAAAAACTATTCAAGTACTCACTAAACACTTTCACAGATCATCGCCAAATGAATTAGCATCCATCATTAACAACAAATTTTACTGGAAGGAGGAAATGTAATCACAATATTTATGAACTGTTGTGTAATATGAGTTTTTGAAACAGCTGTGTTCATGCAGTCATTTCAAAGGCTTTTATTTATTGCTACATTATCTATCGCCATCTACTGGATACAACTATGCAATACAGCATGGTACAGTCAGGCACTTGTACTGAATAACATTTGCAGACTTGATTACGTTACTAATTAACATGAGCTTTAGGAAATAATTTTGAAATATTATTGCATGACAAAACATTAACAGAATAGATTCGGAAACCAACATCAGCAAATATATATTTTAATACACTTTATATACTGAGTTAAATCATTACATATAAAGAAACTGTAGGTAGCATTTCAGCACCATAGAAAATACACATAACTTTAGAAGTAGGGCTCCTAGACACACACACACACACACACACACACTCACACACACACACACTCACACACACACACACACACACACACACACACACACACACACACGCGCGCGCGCACACACATACACACACATTGATAGTGCTTTAGAAGTGAATTACACCCTGCAGCTGTAGTTGGGAGCTAGGGGCAAAATTACCACATCTTAGTGTCCTTTTAAACAAGTGTAGTTTAAAATCCATGGCAGGTTTTATAATTTATAAATAATTTATTTTTAGTTTTAATAAACAAATGTTACCAAAAGTTAACGTTATGCATGCGTAATCAAACGTTATGCATGCTGTTATCATCTTTTATGTCTGCTTTTACATTTTATGGTCATTGAAGTTTATTACAAATCTACGCTCATTTCATGCCATGCCCTTAATGTCCAAATGTTTGTAAACACATGTTCCACCAACATTTTTTCTATAATGAAGGGTATTATTATACTGCAGGATTAAGCTATTCTCTCCTCAGAAGGCTTTAGTATGGATGTTAACTGCTTGACGATATTTGGCTAAACGGTATAATTTGACTTTGAGTATGAAATGCTCAAGTGGTAATAAACAAAAATAACAGGCACTTACCTGTGTGTGCAGATCTTTGTAGCGAGTGGAAGCAGAGTCCAGCTTCTCCTTCACTGCTGCACATGTTCCTGATGTGTCCACTTCTGGGAGCGTCTCTTTCTCTCCAGGCCCGCTCTTACTGCAGGTCTTGGCTACATCCAGCACCTTCTGGCCTGAGATAGTGATGAAGCGCAAGTCACCTTTGCGGGAGATCACATCTTCATAAAAGCTCTTCTGCCTCTGGAGTTTGTCTTGCAGAATCTCTAACTGTCCAGAAGGAGCTCCCAGATCTTCCACCTGATGCTGAGCCTGCTGCAGCCAGCCCTCAAACTCCACACAGTCACCCTGGAACTTCCTCAGCTCCTCCTGCACATTCTGCATCTGTTTCATCTGCTGCTCAGCCTGGGTCAGTGAGGCCTCATAGCGGCCCCTCAGCTCCTGGATGTCCCTCTGGAGCTTCTCCTTTTCAGCAGGAGACAGAACCTCCGCCTGCTTGTCCAGCAGAGCCTGGGCCGACTGGGTGGCAATTATCAGGTCCTGCTGCTGGGAGAGGATCTCCTGGTGGTGTGCCTGTAGAATGAGGACAGGAGATGTGATTTGACTGTGGATGTAATTTTGATCAAATACCACAGAAAGATGCTACAATATTATCTATATCTTATTTAGTTATGTCACTTATTTAGCAGAACGTTAAACAAAATACAGTTCCAGGCTACAGCAAATACTTTACGTGACACGTTATAAAAAGCTCTTTGCAAGTAACTTTTACAAATTGGTAAACTATTAAAACATGTAAACAATGCAAAATGTGACATGATTATGGTGATATCTTCAATCTTAAAAAATTACAATTTTACAGAAAAGAATGCATTTTAGTTAACATATCTACTGTTGATCGTTTTCATTCATTCATTCATTCATTCATTCATTAATAGTTTGTAACCGCTTATCCAGTTCAGGGTCACAGAGTCTGGAGCCTACCCGAAAACACTGAGCGCAAGGCAGGAACACACCCTGGAGGGGGCGCCAGTCCTTTCAGACTATTGTAAAATGTATCATTTTCAGACTATTGTAAAATTTATGGGAAAAATTTACAACAGGTTATTCTTCATTAGGCTATGTGACATTTACAAAAAATGACATAAACATGTCAAAGAAAGATTTTAAGGCCACTAAAGCCTGTTGTAACAAGACGTCATAAATTGAATTCAAATTCAAGTCAGTTTTCATTTAAATAAAATGGTGTAAATGTAGCCTTATGAACAGTAACCTACAATAAACTGTTACAAATATTTGAAATAATTTTATCCTGAGAAAAGGTGAAAGGGGTGAGTGCTGTGCAAAGTTGGGACCTGAACATCATCTTCTTACCTTAACCCTTTCATACTGTTGGTCTAGATCTTGTTTTTTGCTGTCTTCACTTTCACCTGACCACTCAGGGCTGTTATCCGTGCTGTCCAGTTCATTTCCATTAGGATCGTCTTCCTCTCCATTCACTCTTTTTGTTAGGCTTTCCACTGCCAGGTTTCCATTCTGTTTGGCTATGGGGTCCTTTTGTGTTCCACCCATCTCCTTCTCTTTACCGATGTTGGATATCCAGTCTAGGAGACCCTCTATCTTGTTTTTGCTCTCTTCAAGCTGCTCTACTGCTGCAACCTAAACTCAAAAATGAGGACAATTTCCTGGGTAAAACATCAATATTTTCTTAAAGTGTACAATTGGCACAAGTAATAAGAAAACATGGAAGACCTGAAGGGTACAATGAAAAACAGTTGAAAGTATGTTTCCAAGCTCCATCCTATATTTTTTCTGCCTGCATAACATACCAAAATCAGTTGGAAAAAAATTATAATTAGTGTACCTGGAAGGCCAACAAAAAAATCTGATTCATGTGAAACTTGCTACAGCATGATAATACCTCTAAATTTTTGTTCACCTCATGCCTGGAAGGGTGAGACAAAAAAATATCATGCCCGCCTGCTGGTCAAAACTGGCATAACATGCATTTTTCCATATTTCCCTTTGCTATTTTTTCCATATTATAAAACCCTTCTGTGTCACTCCAGTCACAGAAAACAATTGAGGATTTCTTTGCCATTTCAAAGGATTTATGATGGCTAAAATGGTACAAGTGAATCTAGAAATATATATTAAATATTTTTGATATTGATTTTGATATTTGGCAGACATAAATGTGACTATGTATGGGACTAAGGACTTTCGATTTTTTTTTTCATCTTACCCCCAAAGGGCTTCAAGAAAAAGAAACAAAATTGAACCTTTTCTGTCTCTTGTTTGATAGCAGTAGTCACAACTTTGTCCAGATCTTTCCTGGACTCTTCTGCTCTCTGGTTAAGCATGTTGGCTTTACTCTTGGCCTCTTCTAACTTGACGTCAATAGCTGCTATCTGCTCAGGGGTCAGTTTGTTCCGATTCTCCTCCAGGAATTTTTTTGTGCTGCTGATGACTTCATTCAAGGCACTTGCATTAGCATGGATGTCTTTCTGCAAAGCCTGATCAGCCAAAAGAAACAGAACGTGTTTTATTACAATGTGTGATTTAGTACCAATCTCAACAATGAGCTAAACTGGAAACCTCACAGATGAACAAGTTGAACATGAGTACACAATAAAAAAAAACAATGCATTACTTGTCAGTGAAATATACCAGTGCTGTATATCATTACCTGATGTTCTTGTTGGTATTGCTGGAGATCTCCCACACTCTTGGCCTTGACAGCTTGTTGCTGATGGCCAATGAGACGGTTCTCAGTCTGAGTGAGGTCATCACACATTTCCTGAAGCTTGGCTACAAACTCCTTCTGCTTCTCCATTGCAGCCTAGCACAGAAAAAAATATTTAATAAATATTGAATTACTTTCAGGAAACTGCTTTCATCTGAACATTTTTCAACCTTTATTTTCAGACAAAGACAACACAACTGAGTATGCTGTAATCATGCCAGCCATTCAGAAGACTAAGATTTTGTTTGGGCAAACAGACAAAGACAAAAGAGTTCTCTTGGCTGTGTTAGTTGAAAGCATTCCACAGATGATACACAGTGAAAAATGTGGGTCCTCTGGAGCTCAGTGACTTCTGGAAGCCTGGAAAAAGGTGAATGCAATAATAGGTTTTTAGGCTATGTTCAAGCAAATGACTCTTCTGTTGTTAAAGATTTCATGCAAGCAAAAAAACACATCTGGAAATTCAGTCAATGTGAGTTTGCAATGCATTATAAACATGTCCAGTAAAAAAAAAACAATATGAAGACATATTTTTAAACTTATGCATCAGAACACATTTTAATATTTTTCTATAAACCCCAGCAGGATTCAGAGTCATCCAGACCTGCTGATGACTCTCATCTTCGCGGATCTCTAAGTGGAGGTCTAGTGTGTGTCTCTGAGTGAACACTCTGTCCATCAGCTCCTTAAAAGCCTTCTGAGTGGCACTGAGAGATTTCAGCAGCTCTCTGTTCTGAACTGGACTCAGGAACTGTGCATTCTCAGATATAAAGTACTGGACGTCAAAAGCTGTGTCCTCCAGATGCTGTCGGGTTCCAGATAAGTTCTTCTCCAGGTCCTGGATGATATAAAGAAATGGATATGTCGGAATATTTATGAGTTTTTTGTTTTTTTTTGTGTGGTGTGTTGGAATAAATCACTGGATTAGGAACACCTGCCTTGCATCCACACTCACTGTCCATTTGATCAGCTCTTCTGACCATACAGGAGCACTTGGTAGTTCTACGATTACAGTCCAACTGTTTCTCTGAATATTTTCTTATCCCCATTTCACCCTGCTCTTCTATGGTCAGGACCCCCACTAGACCACCAGGTATGATTTGGGTGGTGTTTGGTGGACTATTGTCAGTCAAGCAGTGACACTGAAGGTTTTAAAAATTCAAGCAGCCCTGCTGTGTCTCATCCACTCAAACCAGCACAAGACACATTAACACACCACCACGTCAGTGTCACTGCAGCGCTGACAATGATCCACCACCCAAATTATACCTGATCTCTGGTGGTCATTTGGGACTCCTGATCATAGAAGGGCAAGGTGAAATGGGGATAAGAAAGTATGCAGAGCAACATGTGGACTTCAGTCAGTAATTAACTACAAAGTGCTCCTGCATGGTCAGTGGAGCTTATAACATGGACAGCGTAGATAAAGGGTAGGTGTTCCCAATCCAGTATAAAGTCTTTAATAACTTTTTTGTCATAAACCCAAGTTTACTTCACAAACACCTGCTTTCTTACTTGAACTATTCAAAGAATTTTGATAACTTTACAGGAATAGATGAACTGACACAAGATAAGGAATCTTTTTTTGAAGTAGGATTTAAAATGTCATACCTTGTTTTGTTGAATCCTGTATTTAACTGCCTCCAGGTCATCAGTGTTCATGATGTCAATCTTGCATACCATCTCATAATTATCTTGAATACAAGATGATAGTTTATCAAGGGACTGAAGATGATCTTGATATGTGGACTCCAAATTTGTCTGGAACATATTCAAACATGGAGAGTTACCAACTTATGACCTTCCAATAAAAATGCAGTCACGCAGTTTTATAAGCACTAGGTGAGTACCACTTCTAACCAGAAAGGAACACAGCCTCCGACACTAACCTTTGCTCTGTCTATGGCCTGGAGAATTGCATTACTTCTCTCAGCTGACAACTGGCAAACATCTGTGAAAGCGTTTTGCAAATCTATAAAGACTGTGGCCAAATCCTGGTGGATTTGCATGGGGGTGAGTTCATCAGCAGAGTTCAGAAGCTGTTCAGCTATCTCCAAATCGGAGGTTAAAATGCCAGGAAAAGCAGCAAGCTGTGCCTCCAAAGACTAGAATCAAAATGTGTGGGATTAGTTAAAACAGCAACAGGAATTAGAAAAGGAATGGAGATGGGGGAGGAATAGGGAAATATGCTCAGGCACCAAAGCAGAAAGAGAAAAGAAAATGGCCAAAAAGAACATTTAGGTTTTTGATGCAATTGCACAAACCTGAGCTTCCTCTAGTTGGCAGTGTAAACCCTCAGTGTCAGAAGTCAAAGGGCCATGAGTCAACAAATCATTCCTAAAATCCTCAAGAGCATCATAGTGGTCCTGGAGTTTGCCAATGCACTCCAGGTAATTCTGAGTGGAATATCTCTGCAAAAATTAAAGATTAAACAAATGTAGTCTTTCTTAGTTACCTGCAATACGTGTTAAAATCATTAAAGATATGTCATACCAAAACAATTTGATTTTTGAAAGATTGCACATAACTACTGTTCCGTTTTCAAATTTTCCATTGTCTTCCAAGTCCACATGGTCCATACATGAACAAGAATTTGTGAATTTAAAAGGCATCAAATGTATTTAGCTATATTCCGTCCACTGGATTACAGCTATGCCCATACACACTGAAGTTGTAAGGAGTGTTTCAGCCTGAGCCGGTGTTTAAATAACGCACAAGAGGTGATAATATCAAGTGGTGTATTAGTCTAAGCATTAGCCCTATTGTTACGAGAGGCCAGGAGGACCCTGCTCCTTCTGGATGGACACTGAACTGTCCAGAGGTGTTGCATTAGTGGCAGATCATAAAGAGACTGACTTCATATGTTGGTGGTTGCTTTGTGTGTGATTGTAAGAAACTAGGGTGGAATTGGGGATTATTAATGATAGGGATAAAATTATATTTTTAAAAAAGGTTTCACAATACAGTGTGATCAGTCAGAACACTGGTTACTTAAAGGAACATTTGTGAACATTCAAAACCTTTGTGATGCTTCACTGATATATAACAGTAAAATATAGACCCCTTTGTTCCTCTATCAATGATACCCTGGGCTCAGCACTGCAGAAACCACAACCTGAAACCTTTGGAGGAGGGTAGAAAACCCTGGGATAATGAAGGCTACAGAGTCACTGTGTGCACTAAACTAGTTCCTTATTACGTGATCATTCATCAATGTTGTAAAAGACTTTAAAATACAAGAAACAAACATAGGCCGTTTATAAAGTATATAAAGCTTATAAACAATAAATCAATAATATTTACTTGACTTACTCTGAGATTGACTTCCTCTGTGGCTGGGGGTTGCTGAGGTGACAAATCTGACTGAAAGACTTCATCTTCATAGCTCTCAATGCTTTTTAGAAGCTGTTCTTCATGTCCCTGAGATGTGTCCCCCAGTAGACCACTTAGGTTCCCCAACATTGCTTTCAAAATTGTTGGGTCTTTGCATGCAGACATTCCTTGGATGACCTCCAGGAGATGTGACTGTGCCAGTAGTCTCTGAGATGGGAGGCTTTCACTCTCATTAAGTAGACATGTCTCTGGACTTTTTCGCTCATGCCTTTGCAAGTCTCTGAGCAAATCTGGATCTCTGTTTTCAACAAGGCCCTGAAAGGCTTCACACTCACTAGAGTGACCTTGTTGAGCTGCAGGCACTGTGATATTCTGAACATGATGAGATATGTTGTCAGTGGCTTCTATTCTCTGGATCTCTGTCTCATCAGTCCCTTCCTTGGTTTTTGGGACTTCGCTAGAATAGGTGCGGACATCCCTGTCTCGATTTAATTCTGAGGAAATGTCCCTCAAATCTTGTGTCTTAGCTTCATCGCTATACGTTTGTATATCATCACCTGTGTTTTGGAGTTTGTCAGATGAATTAGATAAAATAGAGGCAGGCTGCAATCCAGTGGATTTTGGTGGGTGATTTTCCTCGTTGTAACCTGAGTCTGAACCTACATTCTTATCTTGTACATTAGTTACACTTGTCATATCTTGTCTAATCTTAATGAAACTGGATGAATCTGACTCACATCCTGGCATCCTGGACTTGACGGCAGTTGTCTCAGATTTATCAGTGGCCTGAGACGATGAGTAGTCAGGTAATCGATCTTGCTCGACTAACTGCTGGGTGTTATCATGAGTTACATCTGCCCCCAACATGAAGGAAGGTACCAAAGATGTAGTTTCTCTGGAGGAACCTTGTACTATGTTCTTCGATGTAGATATTTCATCAATGTCATCCATTAACTTGCTGTCAATACTGGTCGAAACATGAATGGACTCTTTAGACTCCTGCAAGCCTTCAGGGTCCTTAAATGCTTCTGAATTGCATTTATGCCCAGGTCCTTCCCTGCTCATGCTGTCCTCTGGTTGATGAAGATCTTTGTTGTTAAATGTTGTGTTACCATCTTGTGTGTAAGACAGTGCATTCTCATCCTGACGTTCCTCACTTTCACTAAAGGTCACGTTAATTTTCTCTTGACATTTTGTCTTCTCTAATGACTGAGGCAATGTGGCATATGAGGGTAGAGAGGGTGTATGGTCCATCAACACATCGGCATCATCATCAGTTGAGAATGAAGTGTTTAAGTTCATAGAATTTCCATCACTGCTGCATGGACTTGCCATTTGATTCAAGTATGATTCACTAACTGCATCATGACATTGTCCTAAGTTTAATAAACTGTCTGATTTCCTTTCTTCAGAGAATATATCATTTTCAGATGAGCAAGAGTCTCTCTGGGCAGTGCTGACCATTATGTTTACCTCTTCCTCTTTATTTGCAACGTGTAATACATTGGATGATGGATCAGTGTACAAAGTATTGGTGTCACTGCTCAACGACATTTCATCATTTTCGCTGTCTTTTTGTGTAACATTCCCCAGTGACGAAGAAGCTCCAACATGTTCAAATTTGGTATTAAATTCATCTTGAAGACCCTCAGTCTTGAGATCCTGAAAGTCATGTGTGAGCTCAACTTGACTAATCACATTTTCTGCCTCTGGATCTAAACCATTCATCTTGAAAGTGGTATCATCAACTGTCCTTGCAGTGTATGAGTCTGGTGTTGTTTCTGTTGGCTTCTCTACTCTTCCCACTTGAAATTCAACACCTGTCTCTTCAAAACTGACCGTGTTTTTGTCAGTTTCTTGTTTAAACCCAGTATCAGTTTCCTCATATTTCAGTATGTCCAGGCAGTAGGCATCAGAAACACTGCAGATACTTTGTTCTCCTGGATCCATAATAGCCTCACGAATCAGTTCTGAATTAAGGACACTGCTGACTCTGACTATGTCACCAGCTTTCGGGACCTTCTCACAAACCTGAGCAACATTCATAGTTTCTCCAGAAGCTGACTCACAGAAGCCACCCAGGAAGTTCTGCTGCTCCATGATCTGCAAAGCCAACTGAGATATGGAGCCTTGCTGCACAGAATCTTTCAGCACTGACATAGTGCCAGTCGCATTATCCTTGATATCTTTCTGTTGAATCTGCAATGAGAGAACTTCTAACACAGTCTCTTCATCTATGAGGCCCTTCTCAACAGCAGCATTAAGGTCATATCGTTTTCCAGATGTAATATCTAAAACTCCTTCCTCTTCTACTTTGGTTTTCAGGAGATTAACTGCATAGGCTCTCTCAAGCTGGTCATCACACACACCTTCACACTGTGTGTATTCAGATGTTATCTGTACTTTTTTATCAACTTCAGTGCAGTCTGTATTGCCTTCGTGTTCTGCTTGGTCTATATTGTCTGTGTGAATATGGTGTATTTGACTTTTTGAAAGTGGTATTGTTTCAGTGGATTTAGATTCACAACACAATGATGATGAAGTCTCTGACTCTACAGTAGGCTGAGCTAAAGTATAGACAGCACTGTTAGTCTGGTCCTTAGAGGATGTATCTGAAAAGCATGATTGTTCTTGGGCACTTGTGTTTTGAAGACTTGTGTCAATTTCAGCAACATAGCCCTTATGCTGACAGTTAAATACTTCTCCTGAAGCTGAGATGAGGTTGTTGGATTCAGTAATTATGTTATTCACACAATCTACATTTCCTACATCCCCCTCAACAGATATCTCTAAATCACTCTCTTCTGGAATTATGGCTAGAGGCTCATTAACGTGCATGATGCGAAACTCATTTACATCTTGAGGGATGTTAACATCAAAAAAGGAATGCAAATCTGAAATCTGGATTTCCATGACAGGTTGAGCTAATACACTGACAGAGTCATCTGTCATTTTGTCCTGGCATTTTAACTCATCTTTTATAGGAACTTCTTCTGAAAGTGTTGTTTCCTCTTGGGCACCTAATTTATTATCAGTAATTGAGGTCTTACGTAAATCATCCTCTAAGGAAGTGCTAAGTGCTTCTCCTAAATCTGAGATAATATGAGCAGAACCGGTAGTTAAAGACATCTTACTACCTACATTATCCTCAGGCCCCCCTACAGAGTTCTCTAAACCACCCTCTTCTGAAATTCTCTCCACAAGCTCATTCACATTCAATATTTCCTGTCCATTAGGATGTGTAATGTGAAATTCCTTTACATCTTGAGGGATATCCTCATAAATAGCTGAATCATGCAAATCTGAATGTGAAATCGGCATTGCTATTGAAGACTGACCTAATGTTTGGACATTTTCATTTGTGTGGTACATATGGAATGCATCTGAAAGTGTGGGTTCCTCGGGTGCCATTTGATTTATATGAATCTCAGCAACTGAACTTTTATGAAAATCAGTGTCTGACAAATAGTTAATCATTTCTCTTGAACCTGAGATAAGCTGGTCAGAAACAGCATTCAAAGATTTTATACCATCTTCATTTTCATCAGTATCCTCTTTAGAGATCTCTAAAGCACCTTGTTCTGGAAATCTCTCTTGGAGCTTATTAATATGTTGGGTTTCCAAATCTTTTACACCTGTAACATAAGCCTCATTCACAGCCTGAGAGATATCTTTGTTGAGAGTTGAATAACACTGACTGTGATCTGACTGTGGGGTCTGCACTCCAATAGCTTCCTGAGATAAATTGCTGAAATCATTCTTAAATATTTCTTCTGAAACTGAAGGGAGCCTGTCAGATCCAGTAGTAAAAGGTTTTGTACAATCATCATTTACTTCAGCATCCTCTATAGAGCTCTCTAAACCACTCAACTCTGGAATTCTCTCTAGAGGTTGATCGAAACATTTGATTCCCAGTTCATTTGTATGTGTAATGTGAAAGCTATTCATATTCTGAAGGATGTCCTCATCGAGAACTGAAGAACACAGTTCTGGTTGTGACATTTGCATTCCTATAACTGGCTGAGCTAATTTATTGATGTGGTTGCTTGTGTGGTATGTAGATAATGATTCTGAAAATGTGGTTTCCTCAGAGGCATTTTGATTTATTGGAGTTTCAGCCTTTGAAGCTTTATAATAACTATTGTCTGAGGAATTGTTAAATATTTCTTCAGAACCTGAGATGAGCTGGACAGATCCAGTAGTCAAAGGTTTTGTACAATCTCTATTTCCAACAGCACCCTCTATAGAGATCTCTAAACCACTCTCTTCAGGAATTCTCTCTAGAGGCTGATCATTACACATGATTTCCAGTTCATTAGTGTGTGTAAAATGAACCCTATTCATATCTTGAGGGACATCCACATTCAGAGGTGAATGGCTCAAATCTGACTTTAAATTCTGTCTTCCTGAAACAGGTTGAGTTGGTAAACCATCATCTGTGTGGTACATAGTGAACAAATCAGAATGTGCTGTTTCTTTTGTGGCTTCTTGATTAGTTTCAATCTCACAAACTGAAGGTTTAATTAAATCATAGTGCAAATGACTGTTACATACTTCTGCTGAAACTGAGGCAGATGTGTTACATGCAGTAGCTCCAACAGAATCTTCATTTCCATCAGCAGTGGTCTCAGAAGAGATCTTTAAATTGCTTGCCTCATTAATTCTCCCTAATGATTTATCAATATGCATACTTTTTAAATGGCTAGTGTTTGTAACGCGAGTCTCTTTAGAATCCTGGGGGATGTTTTTATGCTGAGGCAAATCATACAAATCTGAAGGTGACATCTGTGTTCCGTTTCCTATGGCGTCATTTGTGAAGAACATAGAAAATGCATTTAATTCAGGGTCACTCTGATTAGTTTTGAAATCGGGATTTGTAGGCTTAGGTGAACCACAGTCTGAAAAAGTGTTCATTATTTCTTCTGAACTTGAGATGAACCTGTCTGAATCAGTGGGTTGAGATTTCATACAGTCTTCACTGCCTTTAGCACCATTTATAGACATCTCTAAACCACTCTCCTCCACAATTCTCACTCTGGGCTTATAAATATGCATGATTTCCTGAACATTAGTTTGAGTATTGTCAATGTCTTTCCTATCTTGATGGATTTCTTCATCACACAGATCTGAATATGAAATCTGCTTTCCTATTTCTACAGCATAATCTGTATGGAACTTGGGGAATGCATCTGAAAATGTAGTGTCTTCAAGACCACTATCAATAGTATTTAAGTCGATATTTGAAGTCTTATGTGAACTAATGTCTGAGGAAGCATTCAGTATTTCTTTTGAACCTGAGATGAGTCTGTCAGATCCAGTAGGTAAAGACTCACTCCGAACGTCCGTCCCATCAGAAACATTTGAATCGTTTTCTTCCGAAATTCTCCTCAGCAGTCGCAAGGTATATTCAATCTCCCTATGCAAGATTCCCAAGCTGTCATTGTTTGTAACATTGCTTTCATGGGCATCTGGAGATGAATTATCCATGGTAGTTTGTGAAGAGTCTTTCACTGCAGTGTCTTCTTCCCTTTCTGATATTTCTACAAGTACTTTAGCCATTTTATTTAACTGTCTATCAAAAATCAAAAGCCTCTGGCCTGATTTGGGATCCATGTAGCTGTTCATCATTAGATAGGAAATAAATAACTTCTTTGACTCTGAAAAAGATGGTTCATTTACACTGGTTTCATCAGCATCCATTCCATCACTGGATCTCTGAGAGCCTTGAAGATGAATCTCACGCATAACCAGCCAATTGGAGAACCTGTCACTGAGTTCATCGATGTCAGGGAATGCATCCGGTATCTCTAACGTCTTCAACAATACTTTTGTGCAAGTATCGATCAAACCATCCCGTACAGCAGAGTCAATATTAACCACCTCCGAGTTTTCAGGGATGTATAATGCTGCAATCTTATGGCGGTGGCAAAGAAGTTCAGAAGCCAGTTTATCAGTGATGATTTCATGCTGTAGAGATGTTGTGACTGTGAGGATTTCTCCAGAGTGAGGCCACAGGAGGCCCATAAAACACTTCTGTTTCTCCAGAACTAACAAAGCACTTCTAGAGCTCATTAAGTCGCACTGTACAGCTTCGTCCACTGTCAGTCTTGCCCCGCTATGTGGGTTCACAATGCCACCGTTTTTGCTTTGTTGGCTCAGAATTCCACTGGCAGTGTCCTGATCAATAAGTCCTTCAGTCAGAGCCTCCTCAACTGTGAGTTTGTGGTTTGTTTGAGGGTCGATTATGCCTCCTGCAAACAGCTGTGCGCTCAGTAGCCTCAGCATGGTCTCTCTGTCTATCAGGCCTTCATGCATAGCCCTCAGAATGCTGATGTCCCTTCCAGATGTGAGAGATATTGTCCCATCTTTCCCTGGCTGCACAGGCAGCAGACGAAGCCCTGTCTCTTCATGTACAATGCTTCTCTGCATGAGCTGAACAAGAGAGACTTTTTCAGCTGTGTTTGGATCAATCAAGTCCTTCCAAGTATTCTGCCTTTGCAATAACTTAACATAAAGACAATTAGGAATCAGGCCAAACTGGAGGGCCCTCTGTAGACTCAAGTAATCTCCAGTGTATGTCAAATGTAAGCCTCCAGTGGCTAACTGAATTTCAATTATCTTTATGGCTAGATGGTCAGAAATAGCCCCATCTTTCAAAGCTGCTACCACTGGCAGAGGTTCCGAAGCATATAATGGCCCTTGAATGCATTTGTTGGCTTTATTTAGGTCTTGAAGTTGCTCATACATGGCCTCATCTACAAGGTTGTGTTGGAAGGCATCCTCCAAGCCCAGGCACATGTGAAATGCAGGTAAAATGAGTTCAGATGTTATAAGCTGAGCCTCTAGAAGACCGAGCCCTGTACTCTGGTCGATGATACCATTCTGCACCGAGCGACACACAGAGAGGATTGCTCCAGTTCGCACTTCTAGAATACCTTCAATGACTTGGAACTCCTGCAAAATGAGAAACTTGCATCACAACAGGGTCTACAGCAAATAAATGTAACATATGTGCAAGTTACAAGCCTCAAGTAATCAAGTTAAGCACATACTCACCAATCACACAGTTCAAATTCAAGAGTGCAATTCAAAATTTCAACAGCAAGAAGAGTAGAATTAAAAGCTGTCATGCATCTGTGAACACAACTTCCAGTATTTTGCAAAGGACAAAGTTGGTTAGATACAACACATTGAGCAAAACTGCAGTGTCTTGAAAACCTTTAAAGTATGAGAAGAAGCTCCTGGAGTTTGCTGTGAAGTCAGAATGAGGCTGGGTGATATTAAAAACTCATGCTAGGCAATGTTTACAGCATACTCAGTTTAACATTGTACCGTAAGGTGATGAGGAAACAGTCTTAAACCTGCATAAACAATGCTAAGTCGTCAGGGATGAGTTTCAATGGTTAGTGTGACTTTGAAACTTTGATTACAGTACTGTGCCAGATATGCTGAGGTTTCAACAGCCATGCAGTAGAAACAAATGCATCTGTCACACATAAACAAACAGAAACATTTAACTGCCTGGTAATTTATTTGGCTGACAACATCCATCACACCTTTTCAGCAGAGGGCGCCTGGTCTCCACTTTGCTGAGACAGTTCACTGTAGGCCTGGTGGAGGGATTTCAGCTGTTCTTTTGTTTCACGCTTCTCTTCCTCAGTCATTCTAAACACAGAGGTAAAGGAATCAATGGGAACTGCATTAAAAATAAAGCTTATGACATCTCCATAGAAAAGCACAATAAAATAAGGTGCTTTTAGAGCAACTCTACATGAAGATTAGAGTGAAGATTAGAAAGGTATAAATTCCACCAAGATCAGCTATGAAGCATCATTCACAGACTCATTCATTCATTCATTATCTGTAACCGCTTATCCAATTCAGGGTCGCGGTGGGTCCAGAGCCTACCTGGAATCATTGGGCGCAAGGCGGGAATACACCCTGGAGGGGGCGCCAGTCAAAATTGAGTTTTCAGTCAAAAGTGCATTACTGATGTAGAAAAACTAAAGTCTGCCCATAAGGGAAGGTTAAAAGGGAATTGTTAAAGAAACAACATACTTGTCACTGTGTTTTGTTAACAATAGTTGAGTACTCCTCAAAGCTTCTGCAATTTGTTCTTTCTTTGTCAGAACTTCTTCCATTGGAACCTGAGGTAATAGAAGAAATGTGGTGAACAATTGGTTCAATTTGTGTAATACAATCTAAGACATATTATTACTCTGCATTTTATATTGTGGTATTAGATTGCAATAACAAACGAATAACAGAAGTATGCTGCCAACAGGATTCCCTTATGCAATATGTACGTATATAGATTTATGTATATATATACGCTATGCAGATCAAGTAGACATTGGCTTTGGTGCAAAGGACTTGTACTAGGGCTTGGAGTAATGGTACTTAAAGAGCACTTACTAACTACATGTTTTGTTACAAATCTTGATTAAATTGGATGTTGATCACTGCTCTCATACATTTAGTAGTGTTTTAAATTGGCCATTTTTCATATTTCTATTCCAACTTAGTGTATGTAAGACAAAAACGCAATGCATATAATAATGTATCATGACAATTTCTCAAAGTCAGTGATGGTATATTTTTACTCATTTGATTGCCAACACTTAGTCTGATCCTCTAACATATTTCCTCTGTTTTATCTTTAGTTTTTTTTTTAAATGTTTAATAAACTGTAAGAGACAAGAGCCAACAGTGCCACCTTTAAAACACTATCATGGATACAATTATTTTTATTCAGGGTTTCCCAAACTACATTGTTTAATACATAACTAGAAAATTAAGACATTTTATTTATTTGGGTGTGTGCATTTTTTATTTATTTATTTTTTTTAAATTGTATTATTTTACAATTGTTATTAATACTAAGGTCGATGAGTACTCTGCACTCTCTCATGGCTGATAATGTAAACGACGTTGTGGTGTCAAATGCATTCTAATTAGGGATAATTTAAAATTTTCAAAAATACAGTGCCAGAGGCCAGAAAAAGGATTTTCATTAGGACCCCACAGCCAAGTGTCAGTGCTAGTGCTAGATTAATATCCCTGAATTCCACACAATTAAAATGTGCAGTAACTAAACTTGTCAAATTATTTGGTATGTATTTGTAAGAAATCTGATGAATGAAATGCTCACTATACCTAGACTATCAGATAACATTTTGAAGAGTTATTACATCATAACTTTTAAACTGTATTATATGTATATATATATATGTGTGTGTGTGTGTGTGTGTGTGTGTGAGTGTGTGCTTATGAATATATTTATTTATTACAGTTCAAAAGTGTATATATTGATTCTAATATACTGGCCCTCTTTCATATTTGAGCTTATAAATAAGGGGTCAAATAAAATAAAGGGTGTCCAGAATGAATATTCTAAAATATAAAATAGAAATATATACAATATAATTTACAATGCTGACAAATAAGCTTCTGCTTTTATTGCAGTGTTTTATTCATAGCTTGTGAGCTTGTTTATTCATAGCTTGTGAACATAAATGCAAGACAAGACAAAAATAAACTGCTCATGTTGGCTATTTAGGAGTGTTTACCAATGAGAGAAAGATCATTTTGAAAAACTCTTTTAAGTAGTTTAATTGTGTATGTCTATGTGCAGGGTATATATTTAATTGTGCATATTGCTGCCTTGTTTATCACTGATCAATATTTATACAGGGTACATGTGTGTGTGTGTGTGTGTGTGTGTGTGTGTCCTTGATTTGCATGCTTGTGGAACTTTCAATTTAATTTCCTCTTTCATCTTAAGAGGATTCTGCAACATGTAACCGAGTCTACAGCAAAAAAGATGAATAGATCATAGATAAATTAAAAACTCAAACTTAAGAGCAAAGCATAAAAATATACACAATCCAGTACTTTATTCCAAACATTGTACATACAACATTTAATATGCTTTCAACACTTTGTCAACTGTGAGTATGTGACTGCTTGTTTGAAGTCAGTCCCGACAGCTCTCAAGGACCTGTAATTCTGGAAAATGAAATTATTAGTACAAATATCTTCAAGCAAAGTAGAATTAATTACCTGATGCTTATTACTGCTCTCTGTACTGCCTTTATCATCACTTAAAGCCTTCCCATCTGTGTTCTGGTTTGTTTTCATATTGGACATCCAGTTCAATAACTTGTTAACTTTACTGGTATGCTCTTTCTTCTCCTCTTCAACAGATTTCTGAATTAATTAAACAAAAACAAAAAAACTTGAGGGGTGAATAGTTAAAAATAAAAAACGAACACACAAATGTGCTTTGACATCTAATATAAAATTATTGAGTATGTATACTTCCAAGCCATTTTCCTTAATATTGTGGGAAGTGCATTTATAATGGAATCATGCTCAGTGAATATTCCTTAGACTTTTATGTACTTGTGTAGAGAATGTATAAAACATTTTTGAAAGTATCCATATACATGTATACACATTTTAAAAGGAAACTACATCCACAATGATCAGGCATATATGTACTCATTGTACATGACTTGAACATACATAAAATTATTTAACCACCTAAAACTGTTCCTGGGAATAATAATGTTAATGACAATTAATAGTTTAAAACTGTTTTTCCCAAAGTGGAAGACAGGGCTATTGCAAGGGGCCCAACAAGGCCCAAAAAACCAAGCATTTACATTATGTTATTTGAATAATGCTAAAAAGGGGCTACTCACTTTCAACCAAAGTTACCAATATTTCTGACTGAAATATGGCCTAATTGTTTAAAACTGCTAAGCTACAGAACTCAACCCCCTGTATTTCAGCTGACATGTCAATACCACATCAGAAATGTCGATAGGTCCAAATGTACTGAAAAGACGAAGAGCCCCCAGTACTATGAAGCTTTGTAGCTTCAAGCAATAGGAATCCAGTATGACTATCAAAGACGCCTTTATCCAGGGCTTCTTTGTAGGAAATCTTTCGCTTTGTCTTAGGGCAAGTGAGACTTCTGGCACTTGAGTGATCATCTCTCAACAGTGCAGCTGTTGTTTTATCAATCATGCAATCTCTAATGGCTTCCTCCAGTGAGATTCTGTTATGATTTTCTGGGTCTATCAGACCTCCAGTTGCAATCTGATACTCAAGACAACGAAGTGCAACATCTTTGGGGAAAAGGTTCTCATTCATCGCCTGAGCCACTGTCAACATCTTTCCACTTTGAGGGTGAACTATGCCATAGTAAGCTTGCTCATATTGCTGTAGTTGTCGTACAAAACTTTCATCTAATAGTCCTCTTCGAATTGCCTCTGCAATCTGGACTCTGTCTCCAGATGCTGGGTCACAGATACCTCCTGTGCAAGCCTGAGCTTCCAGAAGCTTCAAAGCAGTTAGCCTGTCCACAAGGTTTTGCTGAAGTCCTTTGAGAACTGAGAGTCTTCTCTTCAAGGCTATTACCCAGAGTCCTGCAATAGGGCTATCTTTAACTTTGGTCACAACCTTCCGAGAAATCAGAAGATCTGCAAGCTCCCAGATGCTCAGCTGACCACTACGGTAACTCTGGAGTTCACTGGCTTGAAGTATCTTCAGTCTCAAAGCAATTTCAATGCAAAACTGGCGCCCACTCTTCTGGTCAGTCAAAACATGCAAAGGGTTTCCAGCAGAGTCCATGACAGTTGTCTCTTGCCATTCACTCTCCTGTTGTGAGAGGAAGAGATAGGTTCTCATGTCTATGAGCCCAGCTTTGTAGGCCTCATAGGTTGACATCTCTACACCGGTAGTGCTGTTAATAACTGAAACTCTGTGGGTTCTGGCTGGGGAGAATGTGGAAACTTGGTGCTCCCCAAAAGGGAGAAGATAAATCCCACCGCTAATGTCATACACACACATTTTCAGGAGTTCATTATAGTATGCTCTCTGCCCTGTTTCTGGGTTATGGAAGCTCTTTGGGTTACTGATAGGATCATACAATGTTTGAAGGGTGGCTTGATTTATGAGCCCTTGTTCAACGGCAACCTCTAATGGAACCCGCATGCCAATTAATGGGTGTATCAACCCTCCCGTGGCAATTTGAGCTTCAAGTATTCCTTTCCCTTTGTGCCTTTCTACAATTCTTTCTTCCATAGCTTGAAACACAGAAAGTAGTTTTCCACCATGAGGGTAACCACTGACAGCTTTGTCAGCCTCTGTTATTTTGTCCCGTAAATCTGCACTGATGATGCCTTGCTCAAGAGCATCTGAAGCTGTGTAGCTTTCACCAGTGACTGGATCAATGATGGCTCCTGTAGCAGCTTGTGCTTCCAAGAACTCATTGGCATAGGTTTTGGCCATAAGACCTGTCTCTGCTGCTTCCATGAAGGACATCTTTTTCTTGCCAGACTCCAAGTAAATCCCAGCTATTGAAGCGGGTTTTCCACTGAACTGGGCTAGTGATAACTGTACTTCTTCCATACTTATGAGTCCAGTTTGTAATTTCAGAGCAATTTCCTCAGTTAATATTTTAGTCTTGATCAGTTTTTTTATACTGATCCGTCCCCTCAGACCTTGAAGTTTTGAAGAAGATGATTCAATTTGTTTGCCTGTCTTTGAAGAACAAGTGGAGTTATCATCCGAGTACTCAGAATTGGTGACAGTAAATGATACAGTCTGACTTTTTCCAGACTTGCTCTTGTCTGACAGTGAGCTTTTCCTGGTTGTGGATGTGTGATCTGACACATGACTATGGCTGGAAACAGAAACTGTTTGCTTTGTTAGCTTTTCTTGCGTAGATGTGTTTCCTGATTTCCTCAATGTGTCTGGCTGAGCACTATATTTAGCTGATAGCATTTTGTCCTGTTTCACTTCTTTCAGTTTGTCCAGTGCTTTATCCTTCTCCAGCATAGCAGTCTGTAAGCATGAGAATAATTGACAATCAGGTATTGAATATTCATGTGAGTAAAACAAGTGTGATAAATGGTGATTTTCCACTGCATGGTACCTGCTCTGCTGGTAGCTTTCCATTAGTAAAAAAGTTAAAAAGCAGATTACAACCAAGCCTAGCCGAGTAGGTACCATGCAGTGGAAAAGAAGCATTAATGTGCAGGACAGTGTGCTTCCAGGACCAGGGCTGAGATGCTGTTCTAGAATATATTTAACTACATATAACTTAGTAACTTTTATGGAATGGAATTAATGGAATTTAATGGAATTAGATGTAAAACATCTATATATAAAGTTTGTAAATAGCCTTGTAGATATGTACCTCAGAAGACTCTTTCATTTTCTTCAGTTCCTCCTCCAGATTTCTCTTTGCCTCTTCATAGGAAGACACTATTTTCTGTGTCAGAATGAGCTCAGTCTTCAGCTTGGCAATCTCTGCATCTTTGGCACACTGATGATCGCTTTGTGTTACATTCTCCCTTTCTTTCATCTGCTTCTGTAAGGAGCTGACATTGACTTCAAGTTTTAAATTCTTCTCCTGATATGACTTTACTTCTCTAATGTATGATGCAACCTGCTCTTTTAGTGATTTGGCTTCTTTTTCAGCAATCTGAAATTTCTGTTCAGTCTCATTCAGCATCTGTTTCACTCTGATTGTTTCTTTTGAATTCTCTTTATGGACACTGTCCAGCTGAGAAATGCTAGTTTTCACCTTGATTTTCTCAGTTTCCATTTCGGCAATCTTAGACTTTGCTTTGAGCAGTTCAAGGTCCAGGGTTCCTTTCTGTTTCTCAGATTGTTCCAACTGAGTACGAAGGCTATCAAGTTGCTCCTGTTTGGATTTCATAGTGTTGGTATGCAAAGTCTTCATCTTTTCAATTTCTTGTGAGAGTTGCTTTTTGTCTCTCTCAAGTGTTTCAGTGCTATGTGAGCGCTCCTTGGATTTTCTTTCATAGTCAAGCTTCATACGCGATTCCTGCAATGCCAGTTTTTGCTCCATCTCATTCTGCACTAGCTGTAACTGAGTCTCATAACCCTTCTTCTGGAGATCAAGTTTTCCTTTCAGGTCCTCAAGCATTCTCTTGCATTTCTCCAACTGGTCCTCCAGCATTTGTGATCTCAGCTTAGCAGCTGCTGTTTCCTTTTGCTTGAGCATTAGCTCTTCTTGTGTCTGGTCCAACTTCATTCTCAGCTCTGAAGTTTCTGCAGCCAAAGTTGTGATTTGTTCTTCTGCAGCGCCCTTCTCTTTAAGAAGGCTAGAACATTCCTGTTGTAAGTTTGTTGTATATTTATCTGAGCTGGAACTCATTTCTTTCATGGCCATCCTATTTTTCTGAAGATCTTCCTCCATTACTTTTAGTTTGGACTGATTAACTTTACCTTCTTGGGTCACTCTGAGCAACTCATCTTTTGTCTTTTTGAGAGTGGAACTAAGCTCATCAAATTCTGCTTTCAAAATCTGTAGCTTTTGATCAGCTGCTTGCTTGTCCCTCTGCAGGGTAGATATATCTAATTTAAGGTTGACTGTAGCCTTTTCAGAGCTTCCGCTCATTCTGGTTATGGTTTGCTTAGATCTTAGAAGCTCATTCTCAAGTTCTCTCAACTTTGCTGTGTTCTTCTTTCCCTCTGATGATTCCTTTTGTAGCATGAGGTTAAGGCTGTTAATCTCCATTTTGTGCTCCTGAACTTTTTGGTTAGCTAGAGTCTTCTCCATAGATAAGGAAGTTATCTCTGCTTTTAAATTTCTGATTTCTTTTTCATAGTTACTAACATTGGCTGTAAGAGTTTTAACTTTCTGCTGAAGCTCAGCTGTTTTCTTTGCCTCCTCATTGTAGTCTCGCAACTTAATTTGAAGCTCATGGGCTGTTTGGGTTTTCTTATTTAGTTCCTCTTCAATAATTTTCAGCTGAGATTTTGTGCTCTCTGTTTGTGTCTTGAATATGCTGATTTGCTGATCTTTGCTGCCCATTTCCATGTTTAGTTTATCAAGCTCAGCTTTCAGATTCTTTGTGGAACGTTCGTTGTCCATGTTGACCCTCCTCAATTCCTCTACTTTCTTGGTAAGCTGAGTCACTTGCAAATCACTTTTCTGGAGCTCCAACTCAAGGTTTTTCATCTTCAGCTGCATGTCTTTTTCACTTCTTGCCTTGATGCCCAATTCTTCTTTGGCTTTCTGCAACTGCTCTTTCAGGTTTTCTATCTCAGATTTAAGTGTTTTTATCTTTTGCTCAGAAAGTGACTTTTCTTGCTGGAAGGACTCAATACTTACCGTGAGATGTCTAATATCACCTTCCAGCAGCTGATTTATTCTATTGAATTCATTGGCCTTGAATTTCATTTGTTCTGCTTCAGCCTGTTTAGAGGAAAGTTCTTCCTCTAGACATCTCAACTTCTGACAGCTCTCCTGCTCACTGGTGCTCCGTTGGAACAACTTCCCTTGATTGATTTTAAGTTGTTCCTTTAATCCGTCAACTTCTGTTTTATGGAATAGCATTCTCTGCTCTAGTGAAGATTTGTCTCGTTGGAGGGATTTGACTTGCTCTTGAAATATATAGACAGACTTCCTAAGCTCAGAGGCTTCCTGCCTTAGGTCTTCAGATTTCTGCCTGTTGCTGTTCCTGTCTGATTCCATTTCTACCTGAAGCTTCATCAGCCTGTTATTTGCCTCATCTAGGAGCTCTTTGAAGCGCTGTGCTTTTTCCTCTGCCATGTTCTTGTGCATAAGCACTGAGTTAATCTCAGACTTCAAAGTCTTGATCTCAGTTTCTGCTCTCTTTTTGCCCATCATAAGCTCATCCATCTTGTGCTGCAGGGCTTCTGCTTCTGCTTCTGAATGAAGAAGCTGAACACTACTTGAGAAGGAAGACTTCTGTACATTTTCCTTTGTCAGTGAAACTCGTGACTCCCCCTGGAGCAATCTAGCTTCAGACTTTTGAGTGAGATCTATTTCCATGGCCCTGACCTGGTTTAGTAGTTCTACCTCAGCATCTTCCTTGGCTTTCAGCTCACGTTCTAGTGTACGCCTGTGCTCCTCCAGATCCTGTACGTCACTGTTCTTGCGGCGCAAGTGTTCCTCTAGCTTCCTCCGGGCCACTGTGCTCTCCTCTATGTTCTTCTTTAGTATCCGGAGGCTCTCCTCCAGGGAGACCTGCTTGGACTCCGACTGCTGAATTAACTGTCGAGAATGTTTTAGCTCTTGTTCAATGGCAGTTCTACATTTGATAGCAGCCTCTAGCTCAAGTCGGTATTGTTGTGCCTCATACTCTGCCTTTGATTTCTGCACATTCAGGTCTTCAACTGACTTCTTCTGCATGTCCAGTTCTCCTCCCAGAATGTCCAGTTGCTGCTGCCTGTCAGATAGAGAGGCCTCCAGTTCTATTACCTGCCGCTGCAGCCTTGAGATCTCCTCTTCACTCGTGGATTTTTGTAGCTCCATACTCTCCATCCAGCTCCTATATTCAGCCCTTTCCATAGATGACCTCCTCTGTAATTATAGGTAGAATTTTATTCCAAGCCATAGCTTGGGAAAGAAAATGTAGTTCTGAGGTAAAGCTCAGGCACACTTACCACACCAAGCGCAAAAGTGCCCCTTCACCCTCCCAAGGAAAAGATTTGAGTAGTCTAATACAAAAGACACCATCACCTCTGACAATACAAAATACTGAATATTTTGTATCAAAACCAAAGTCTGAGTTTGAGATTAGTGAGAAGGAAAGATGAATTAGTGTCATTTGTTTTCCTGTATACCTGTATATAGAGTGCATTATTACCTGCAAAGTAATGATAGTGCATTCCAAAAATTCAGTACGTGAATCTATTTGCTTATGATTTCCCAACGTCCATATCTCAGCATAATAAAGTGTGAAAAATGGCTGGAGTATAATATACCCAAAAGACATGAAGGAACAGAGACTGACAAAGCAAATAGAATGTGACTGACAGCAACTGTCCAAGGACAGAAAATGTGACAGATAAACAGCTTTGTATTGGAAGATACCCAGTAAAAAGCATTATATTCAGACGTGTATTTGCTGCAAGCCAATCAGATCAGGACAACAAAAACATTACAACTTTAATAATAGTTGTCTTCTAATAACATTAGTGAAATTACAATCAGATATGATAAAGGAAGAACGCCTTGGCACAGAAAGTTCTGAAATATTTATACAAGATAAATTAAGTTTGTACATTACTAATGGTGCTTTTCCACTGCATGGTACCTACTTGACTTGGCTCTACTTCTCTGTTTTGCTTTTCATCAGGCAAGTTTTGTACCTGCTAGCTTGAACTGGGTATTTTTTTAGTCCCTGCTCCAGGGATCAGGTCACTTTTTGCATCGTGTTGGCTTGGTACAGTGCCGTGAAAAAGCCCCATATTTGTTGCTTTAAATAATAATACAACTTTCTTATTAATAATTTCACCACAAAAATAGAAAGGAGAATGTCCTACCTCATCTTCTTCTGCCCTCTTCAGTGTTTCACTTGCAAACTTCACATACTGTGTCATCAGAGTGGCCAGTGCTGTGTAACGAGTACGCAGGTCCATAAACTGGGGGAAAGAAATTAAAATGAATCTGCTTTATAAAATCCAAAGCAAAGCCCTATTTGTTAGTTCGCTGGCTACATATTACTACTTATTAGTTGTAAGCTATTGTTTATGTGTGCTGTCCTCACCTCTTGTTGAATGGCATCTGATGAGCTCTGCATCCGTCTCCTCTTCACAGGGGATTTGTGCTGAGAGTCCACCATGGCCCTGTAGGTCATCAGCTGCAGCTCATAGTCCTGAAAGCAGAAAAAGACACAAAATCAACTCCTTAACACTCCACACTCAGTATTCCTTCTCTGATTTGCTTTGAAAGGTTGAAATCACAAACAAGGCTTACTTTTACTCCCGCTGAATACTGCTCTGAATACTTCTGGCATTCTTCGATCTTGCTCTGCTTACGTTCAATTTCTGCAACAAGCACCTGAAGCAAAATATACAGATTCTATCACTTTATGACTGGAACAAAAATATTAAAAAAAACTACACTCTGTGGCCAAACATTTATGGATGTATCCAATTTTTCTAGGGTGTTAAATAAGGATTTTTCCCCTTAGTTGCAAAAAAATCTGTTTTTCTATGGGGATTTCATTATAAGAGAAATCTACAAATATACATTATACCTGAAAGAGTGATGCAGAGTATATAAAGAGCAGGATGCAGATGGGAATACACAAATCTTACTTTCTGTTGGTTGAGTAACTCAGCCAAAGCCTTGCTGTCCTCTGGCTGGTTCTCTTGTGTCTTCAGCTGGTTGGCATCCATTTCTTTGATCCACTCATCAAGGCTTGTGTATGTGTCCTTATAGTACTTGAGAGATTTACTGATGCCTTCCAGGTCCCTAAGCCTGCGAGAAAAAAAAAGTATCTCTTTTATCATGGAAAACAACAGGAAAAATTTCTTGTAAATGACAGTGAAACTACAAATGACAAATGACAGTTGATACTACAAATGACTTGTTTTGACTGACCTGTTTTCTATCTGAGAATGAACACTGCGCCATCTCTCGCCAAGCTGCTCAACTTTCTCCTTGTGCCAGTCAAGATCAAAGTCCCTCTCATTGTGAGTTTTAAACATACGGTCACTGATGACTCTAGCTTTCTGCAGCTCATCCTCCAGGTCATGGAATACCTCTCGTCTGTCATCTATTTCAGATCTCCATTGCTGGAACAAATTCAATACAAAGTTTAGAATTGGTTAATGCCTACTGCATGAAAGTAAACACAGAGGGAAAGTGCTAGAAAACTAAACAATCTGAGTTACAAGTCAGTTTTCTGTGGTTAAACAAACAGTAAATAAACCTTACAGACAAGTCAAAGTTCAGCCACTTACGAACAAAAGTAAATTTTTATTCCTTAAACATACCATTCCACATTAAATGTGTGGAACTTCTGAATGTAAACAAACAAGACAGAGCAGCAGTTCCCCAGAATCTGTGATGTTGCCTTTAATGTTTGTGTGTGTGTGTGTGTGTGAGAGAGAGAGAGAGAGAGAGAGAGAGGGAGAGAGAGGGAGAGAGAGAGAGTGAGAGAGAGAGAGAGAGAGAGAGAGAGAGAGAGAGAGAGAGAGAGAGAGACTAAGAGAGTTAAATAAAGTGCTTTCCTTCTACAAAAATGCAATAAAACAAACAGTTAGTCAGGACTTTACCTTGAGAGTGCTCATAACTGCATCGATAGACTTGATATCAGAATTGACTGCGTCTTCTTCACACAGCTTGGCCTCATAGAGTTTGACCAGAGCCTCAGCGCTCTGGCTGTGTTTCACCACCAAACTCACAGCCTTCAACCTGAGGGTGGTATCAGTAAATTTACAATCCAAAAAAAGTCAATTTAAACATAATCACAAAGCTGTATTTTAGTTAGGGCCAGACCAATATTCAGCTGTGTGTTTACGCTGGACACCTGTTTATACAAAATTACTCTTAAGGGTATTAATGGGTATTTTGCCCTCCTTTGCTGCAGTAACGATTTCTACTCTTGTGGGAAGGCTGGGAATACAACATGCTGGAAAATTTCTGGGAGGATGAGCTGCATTCAGCTACAAAAGCATTAGTGAGGTCAGGTACTAATTTTGGGGGATTAGGTGTCTGTTTACAAGTTGCTCAAATTTTACCAGTTACTTAATCTTGGCCTTCAGCATGGTGACCTTAGGCTTCTGTGCGTCTGAGACTGTACCACTGTAATTTATGCTTTTATACTTAGGTAATAAAAACTGTGTATGCGTTATTAAAGCAGCTGACGTAAACATGTGAATGGTGTCCTCACCCTCAGTTTGCGTTTTGACGATTTACAGATTGAGATATATGATGTTAGTGATTGTAAGTATAGCCTATTGGCATAGATCAGTTGCTACCATCATGACTTGACTGAATAAATTGCTAAACATTTAAACGTAATGAATTGAGGAACTCATCAGCATGTTTAACACTCACTTTTCCAGGTAGATGGAGCACATGGAGTAGACCTGCGTCATGCTTTGAGTGAGGACACTGAGCTCTGAGGAGAGAGTGGGGACAGAAGGAGAGTTGGCAGCTTGTCTCAGGAAAACCTCACACTTCTCCTTCAGCACCTCGAGGTCCTCCTTCAGCCGATCTAACTCTGCCTTCTTCCTCTGTAGTTGTGGAAGAGAAAAGGCAGGGGTCAGAACTTCAAAATACAATTCATTCTGTAAACTTGCAGAACAATATTAGCTAGCCAGTTACAAATGTTACAACTGGATTTCTGCATGGTGGACGATAACTGCAGCCCATTGAGTAGCCAAACCTCTTGCTCGTTGATGCGCTGCATGCTGGCCTGCAGGTCATCCCGGTCCAGAGGTGTGCGGATTTGCCGGATCAGCTGCTCCTCATGGGCCTCCACTCGCATGCGGAAGTTACGCACCTCGGATATGAAAAGGTTGTACACAGATTCCTCATGTTCCTCTGTTGACCACAAGAGGGCATCACAGTCAAACACAAGTGAAATCAAAATCCCACATGATAAAGAGTGTTAAAAATGAAAACCTTATGCTTATTAAATGTTTATTAAACATTTCTGGACACTGAGCTTTTCCAAATGTTTTAAAGACATGGACTACTTATAGTTATGTGTCTATTTTCAATAACTTAAAGCAACACTAGGTAATATTTTATCCTTAAAATTACAGCTCCCATATCTGACAATTGTGTTTCACTAATCAGCAATAACAAGAATAGAGCCTCTGTCATTACTACTCCAGACTCAGCACTCCAGAAACAGCACTATGTAACTCTGAAGGCGTTTAGAAAACCACCCTCTTCCTCCCCCTTGATAGCTGGACAGTGTTTTAAAAGTGAATTACACTCTGCAACTGTAGGGGGAGCCCAGGAGTAAAAACACCAAATCTTATCTAGTGTTCCTTCAATGTTCC
The DNA here is from genome assembly GCF_029633855.1 of Hoplias malabaricus. Classification (NCBI taxonomy): domain Eukaryota; kingdom Metazoa; phylum Chordata; class Actinopteri; order Characiformes; family Erythrinidae; genus Hoplias; species Hoplias malabaricus. The sequence continues at coordinate 28,100,645 of NC_089807.1, forward strand.
AAACCTCCTGTAATTTCTGACCAGTGTTGATAGCACAGGTCAGCTTTTGATGGGCAGTGTATATGTTTAGTGCATCTGCACACTTCATATGTTAAACACACTGACTACAGAGTTGATAGCACAGGTCAAGTCTGGATTAAGAGCAATTCCAAAGGGAATGAATTTCCTAACTAATGGGCTTAAGGAGGCCATGTGTTTGACCAATATAACTGTGTAAATGAGGAGGGGAAAAGAGAACGTCTGGAGGTCTTGCCTCTCTCTGCAGACTTGAGTAGTTCCTCGTAGTACTCTTTAGAGGCCAGCACCTCTCTCTCCAGCTGAGCACAGTCTGCTACAGTAAACACCTCAGATTCTTCACTGTCCTCCAGAAACTCCTCCAAGTGACACTGCAGGCTGCTCAGAACCTGCTGGTGCTCGCCTGGCAGCATGGTCTTAATCTGAGGAAAACAGTTAAAATAGTTATCGCCCTGCCCAACCTACTGGGATCAAAGAATGAGGTTATTAGCAAATGTGTTCAAACATGCAACAATTAAGTCTTCCTAAATAATATAATGGGTACGTCTGCATGATAAATTCTCCCTAATGGTAATTAAGGCTGAGTGCTGCAAGCTTGTGATCTACCCAGCCCTAAGGATCTTTGAAGCTTCTTTGAAGCTTATGATCTTCCAAACCCTCTGGCTACTTAATTTTTTTCAGATTAATTTACAAAATACTTACAGAAGCAACAGTGCTCTTGCGGATGGTGCGGATATCCATCATCAGGTAATGCCAGGACACCACACTCTTCATGTTGATATGGGAGCGGTGCCACAGAGCCAGAACGTTCTGATACAGCTGCTCAATTCTGACAGAGAAAAACACACACACAATGAGAACTGGGCACGAGATATACAGGAGGAGTGATTTCCCATAAGTCATTTCATTCATGGCAGTAATGTATTACCTTCAAAAGCAATGTAAACTGATGCTGTGGTTAGACGGGTGTGGTTGAATTAAACAGAATAATTAACTGTATTGAATTTTTTATTTTTTTGTGAGAGTGAAAAGAACACCCTGAATGCTGAATGCACACCTGCTGGCCATGTCGATTGCCTCCTTGTTGGGTGGAGGCACGCTAAAGCAGACAGAAGGCACCATAGCCTCATTCCCAGAGGGATTGATCACCTTCCACTTAGCTCTGTGAGAGTTATTGGCCAGCACACACTCATCATCTTTGTAGATGGTGATCTGTGAAGACAAAGAAACATTGGTGAGATGAACTAATTCCATTTTAAGTCCATCGCATTTCAGTCGAGTGCTTTAGCATCAAATTCCATAAAGTATGAAGCATAAAGGTGGAAAACAATAAATGTTAAAATGAAATAGAATCAGATTTATGCTTTAACACATTTAGTGGGCAATAGTGAGTCAAATGTGTTCATTTGATGTTTATAAAAAGTGATAAACATTTGTTTAGTTGTGTCTATTTTGAGTTGGGAACTAACAGCCAGGAACTAAGACAGCTATCAGCCAGTATGGCTTTTATGTTTTTAGGCTTATATGTCTAAATCCAGAAAGTAATAAACATGTATAAAAGACTGGGAATCAAATAGCTCCATTTTGGCCTGCCTACCTCTATTTGACGGTAGTCACAGATGGCTTTGACTGGGAGGGAAGTTCGGACAGGGCTCTCAGGGTTGCGGGGTTTCAGCTGAACAATGGACTTGGCTCGTCCCACCAACCCGGCCACAGTGCTGCGGTACTGAAGAAGTTGCTCTTTTTCATCCTGCGGAGACAGAAAAAGAGTTATTTGGGAAAGTCATTTATGATAACTAGTGATGCATTGCACTGTAAGGTATTGTATTAGTAACCATAGACTCCTGAATGAGGTCCTCAAGCCTGTGCAGTCCACTGGTGCGGTCACACCCATATTTTCTGCTAATGGAATCTTGAAGGCTCTTAAGGTAGTCCAGGGACTCTTTGGCATCACTGAAAAACTGCCAGGAGGAGAAAAGGTTTCAATGTTTCAGTGATTTAGAAAAAAAATCAGCAATTGTATTGAATCAAAGAAAATAGGCTATAACTTACTTCAAAGTAAACAGCATTCTCTTTCAGGTGCTGCTCCACACAGTAGCAGAGCTGCAGGATCCAGTTCCACTGGGTCTGAGTGGCAGCTTTATAGGCCTGAGTATAGTCAGAATTAAAGAAACAATTAATATGTACGATGTCAACCTGTGTCAAACACTAATTATTTCTGACAAAGTTCTGTATTTTTTAATAATTATCACAACATTGGTAGCTCTAACACATACTGCCAAAGGTAATAAAATGCAACTGAATTTTTAATAACAGTAAATTAATAAATAACTCAAATAGTGAGTGCTGTGAGTAAAATGAACATGGCATTCTAGATGAGGCTTTGCATGCGGTCCAGTCTTTCTTCTTACATGTAGATGTTTTATATACATTGCATATTATACAATATGTTCATTACATATGCCATGTAGTCAAATATCCAACATTTTTTTTTCTGGAATGAAGGTTAATAACAATAAAAGTCTTTGCTGCTGGGGACACTGTGCCTTTCTGGAAATGCATTACACTAGATGCTGGTACGTCTGATGGCATTCTGCTATGAGAACATTAGTAAAATCATGTACTGATCTTGCATAATTATTTTTGGATATGAAAAAAGCCTCTCCAACTCATACAAAAAGTATTGGATGGAACTGCATGTCTCCAGAGAACACATCTGCATTGCTACAACATCATGCAGCATTAGTATCTAACAGATGCCTGAACTCATTACAGCAAACGTGTTTACACAAAACCTTCATGAACTTTACCTCTATTGTAAGCCTGGCTGGATGGTTCTGCAGCAGAAGGCTGTCAGCTTGGTCTTGCACAGACTTGATTACTCCTTCTTTGTTATCCAGCTCTCTCATCAGTTCCTGTGAAGGGAAAAGAGGTGAGAAGAATAATGATACATAATGCTGCGAGATGGGCTTCTATTAATAAAATGCTTTGACATGTAAAGGCAATTCAACAACAGCAGCACATATTTAGAATGCTCAGTATTACATTCGTGACACATTTACACTTATTACTGAAATAGAACCATGTTTCCTTTGACCAATTTAAGCATCTCTGGAGACATAAACTGTTTTCATGGAAACACCCTTCCTCTCCTGAGGAACATGAACTGTGACTGTGGTTTAACACCTAAGCTCAGGGTGGTCAAAGCCATTTCCTGCTAAAGCTACATTGAACACAGCAGCCATAATTACAAATGGGTGGGAGCTTTAATCTCGTTATTACATAAAATACACAGTTTCTATCTGTTAATCTGGAAGCAACTTCAAACGACTGAGGGCATAGGCACTGCTTTATCTACTCTGCAGAGCACAGCGTGACACCATGTAAAGCAAGATGAAGAATGTAGAAGTATGTAGGTTTATGAGTAGGCTTTAAATGGCGAGAGGACGTACAGCATGGTAATCTTTCTTTCTGGAGATGTTACTGTTCCTCTCGCTCCAGTCAAAGGCCACCTCCTCCTCTTCTTTCTCATTAAGCCAAATTAACTCCTGGGTGGCGTGGGACACAAAGTCATGTAGGCTTTCCAGGTTCTTCTGCCTCTCTCTAGAACAGTTCTGCCGACACACAAAAAAAATTAGGAGAAATAAGCAAGCAATAAGCAGGTCGCATGTTAAAATATGCATTTCATTATGTAATAAAAGTTGGAAGATGCTTCCTTTCTTGTTGGATGCACCTTTTTCCAAGGGTGTGAGTTCATTCAGATTTTTATTAATTTGTTTATTCAGAGTAATAATTTGGGGGTGACTTAACTCATGACTTAAACATCCATGTCAAGATGAGAGTTTGTCTCAAACATAATAAATAAAAACTGTATATAATAAAAGCTCGTCTGTTAAAAGTAAGGAGTAGATTACATGGTGAAATAGAGTTTTCAGATTAAAAAATTACTGAAGGTCAATCTGAGGGTCAGACTCTGTGCAAAATCTCTGATTACATCTCATTTGGTAATATAAGTTTATTAAAACACATTTACCAGTAGCCTCCCATATTGGTTCTCCAAATTCCCCAGCTTCTCTGAGTAACTCTGTTTCAGTGGCTGTGTCATCTGAATCTGGAAAAACAGATACAAAGATACAAGCATTATATATGCAAACTATTTCATGGTGTCACATCAGATGATACTGAAATTCACATTAATATATTTAGGTGCCTATTAATTCCATACTGATGTATACTTGCATAACGCAGATGACACGTCACTCAGGACTTATGAGACTTTAAGCTTAATATAACTGTAACATCAAGCCCTACCTCACTAATTTTTGCTTCCTTAATGCTCATCTGGAAGTCTTCGATGGCTTTGTGAATATTTCGGTGATTTTCTAAATGAGATTCCACGCTTGGCAGATCGGAGCCCCATTCTCCTCGATCCAGCTGTACCTTAGAGGCACATAAAAATAGTTGTTTATCCATCTTTAACAGATTTACAGTGTTTAACCACAAATAAAACCGGTAAGTGGCACATTCTTACCTGCATCTCCTCCACCCAGTTAATCAGGTCCTGCACAAACTTTAAATTGACCTCTTCCTCAGACAAGTTAGGGTCTACTAGCGAGGACTTGAGCATGGGCTTGCGGATTTGCATGTGTTTCAGGTGCTGAAGGACCCCTGTCTCCATTTCTCCTCCTCCCACCAGGGCAGGCTGCAGGCCTGGGGTCATGGCTGGGGTTAAAGCTGGGGTAAGGCCGGAGGACAGCGTGGACCCCGAAGTGACCAGAGTTCCTGGCGTGAGAGCTGGGGTGATGGCCGGACTCAGGCCTGCGTTCATGTTCTGCGAGAAGCCTGAGTTCAAACTCTGGGTGATTCCCGAGATCATGATCTTGGTCTGTTCTGTGGTCAGGGTGCGTCCCTTGCTGTACACTGATGAACATTCTGTCCTGAGTGTCAGCAGGTCATCACGAAGCTTGGACACTCTGCAAAAAGAAAATTCAGCCAGTGTAGGACCCATTATTATTAAACACTGCCATTCAAATGTTGCTTATTAATCATCAATAAATAACAGATGATTTTGAGAATTCGTAAAATATCTTCTACAATGGCAACAACATGGCATATTTCTCTGCACATTTTTTCCATATTTACTTTTGCCATATACCACCACCCCCCTTTTTTTAAAGTTAGTTTTGGACATATGCTATTTTTAGTGAGAGTTATGGAAAACGTAATTGGACAAATTAATAAATAAATACACTTTTTAGTTAACAGATTCAAGAGTGTCCCTTGAGGTTTCTTACCTTTGAACAAGCTGATCTGCTAAGTAAAACTTCCCATCCAGTAGAATCTGGATGTCCACCACTTGCTGGCGCAACAGGTTCTCACATTCCAGCAGGTATCCTGCGATCTCTGCTTCATTCTGGAACTGGATCCCAGATTCTAACCTCTTGGCATCCTGTAGGACAGTGTAGAAAACAGAGAGTCAATTGATTATGCAAATAAAAGAATATAGGAGATGGCTGGTTTGTCCTTGTACTTACAGACTGTAAGGCGGCCCGTGCCAAGGCCAGCTTGTCCTCTCCAGACACGCAGTCTCGCTGGACTCTGTTTGCTATCTGCTGCAGCATTTCAAGTCTACAATGTCAAAGAGGAGAAAGAACAGTCAAATCAAGTATTCACATTTGATAACCATACATTTTTATGTGGAATTTAAGCCCTTGTAATCTCATTTGGTCTCATATTGAAGTTCGTCACTCCCATTAAGATAAAACTAATATAATTCATTTCATACTAGTTTTTGAAGAAAAGATACTGATAAAAAATGTTTTTTTTTTAAAGTCTGTAGATGGATCCCTGGAAGTCAAAAAAGCAACATAATAAGTCTACATAATAGACCTAATAGAAATAATTACATAAATAAATTGAAAGTTCTTTAACTTAAAATGAAATAATATCAAATTAAATCAAATTAAATTTAATTTAATTAGAAGGTGAATAAATTGTACAGTTTATATATTCATAGCAGAAACGACATAAACAACTCTCATCTAATGATTAATAAGTGAGCAATTCGCCGGTTATGAAGTAATCCCGGGAAACTTGCAGGACTTCTGATCTGCCCCCTCACCTGGGCCCGTACACAGAGTTGTTGTTGAGATAGAGCGGGGTGCTGGAGAAAGGCTCCTGTGCTCCAGAGAGCAGGTTCTCAGCCGAGCCCAGGCTGGTCAAAGTGCTGTCACTGACGGATGACACACTACCGCGGTAAACCAGGTGGCTCTGCATGATAGCACTGCGGTCAGCCAATGGACAAACAAAGCCATCTACCACGCCTCCATCCTGGACAGGGAGCTCAGAGCCAAGGAAGCTCCAGCACAAAAAACCCCTTTTGGAGGCACAAAGCTGAAGCCCCTGCCCTTTATAAGCTCATATGGAGTGGCAACAGAAAAGCCAGCCCCTGATAATACTTCCCTCTGGTGAAACACCTTACATTCTTCTCAGACAGATGATCCACTACAGGTTCAGACAGTTACAGTGTGTATGGGAGGGCATGGAATGTAATACTAAGAGTGGCACACCCACCACTTTCTCCCCTCAATAGGCTCAGAGAGCTCTTTTATTGGACAGCACAGCTATAATTACCGAGATTACACCGCAAATAAGTATCAATAATGGAGGTGATTCTCACCATAAAACCCAACACAACTTGAGCACAGCCTTAATGCAGCTGTATTTAGAGCAAGGCCTGTGAACCAATTTATCCCCAAACACAACCACTGTGAATTCACAGCTTTATCTCCAAGCAATTTATTCTATTTGAGGGTGGAGACAGCACCAATCTGATAGCAGGTAGTTCTACAATTACAGATTGTAGTCCATCTACTTTCTTATGCCCATTTCACCCTGCTCTTCAATGGTCAGGACCCCCACAGGGTCACCACAGAGCAGGTGCAGTGACACTGATATGGTGGTGTGTGTTGTGCTGGAATGAGTGGATCAGACACAGCAGGACTGCATGAATTTTTAAAGCCCTCATGTCACTGCTAGACTGAGACCACACATATTCAACCAACAGCGTCCTGTGTCCACGGATGAGGATCATTATCTGTAACCGCTTATCCAATTCAGGGTCGCCGTGGGTCCAGAGCCTACCTGGAATCATTGGGCGCAAGGCGGGAATACACCCTGGAGGGGGCGCCAGTCCTTCACAGGGCAACACAGACACACACACATTCACACCTACGGACACTTTTGAGTTGCCAGTCCACCTACCAATGTGTGTTTTTGGACTGTGGGAGGAAACCGGAGCACCCGGAGGAAACCCACGCGGACATGGGGAGAACACACCAACTCCTCACAGACAGTCACCCAGAGCAGGAATCGAACCCACAACCTCCAGGCCCCTGGAGCTGTGTGACTGCAACACTTCATGCTGCGCCACCGTGCCGCCCACGGAGGAGGATATATATTTCGAAACACATAAATTGCTACATAATCTCAAATAAACAATGTGTCAAAAGGTTTGAGGACAATTCTTATCATTACTGAAGTGCACTACTTTCAGAAGCACTTACAGTAGGCAGAGACATTGAAAGGTTAGTGCACAAAATAATAGTTACAGGAAAGCATGAAATTATATGACAGAGGATGCACATGAGTTTAAACCTACTAAATTCAAAGTCTGGGCTACAAAGCCCAGAGAATTTGGGCTGTTGACAAGGGAAACAGTGTGATTTTGAGTGGCAGAGTACCATTCAATACATGTGGAAAGAGCTGGCGTAAATTATATGAGCATAATCATCCAGCATCCAGATATACTCCTAGTATATATAATAGATATAGTACCTAGATATAGTACCTAGATCTAGATATAATACCTAGAGTCAGACCTTCCTAGAAATCTGTACATTGTTACTACAGGAAAGAGGGAGAAAAATGCTCAGTTGATACCATTCCTCAGCTCTACAAAATGAAGATCAACCCCTATGGAGTCGGTGAGATCTGCTCTGCCTCTGTGCTCTCAGATATCTCTAGAGATGGAGAGATAAAGCTGATGAATGAGATGGGCATCTCATACCTGTCCACCTCAGGCCTCAGGCTCTTCTCCCTCTCCAGCATGGCTACGATCAGTTTGCCCCATTTTTTCTCCACGTCGTTGGGGTGGTAGCCCTGCGGCAGCTGAATACGACCAAACTCAATCCACACCTGCCAACCCAACATGAAAAACATCAAGCTGAAAGCTCCTCCAGACACGCAGACACCAGATCTGACATACTTTCAACATAATCCTTTGCAATGTCACCAAAATGACAATATTTACAATAATTCAATGAACGCTGACCTCTAGCATTCTGTAAAGATGTTTAATCCTGGTCTTCTCATTCTCTTTCGGCGGGATTTCGCTCTCCTTGAAGTGCAGGTATTGCGAATAAAGTGCCTGTGGAAAAAGAATGAAAAATGACATTAGCATATTCTGAATATGTCTGCTTTGTAAACCTAATAAAATCATGTTCAGTGATCTTCGTACCAGCATACTCTGAATAGAGCACTCCACTCTGGTCTGATTATCTGAAGCTAAACTCTAGATCTTTAGTATGATTTTAAGACTCGTTAACATAAGGGGGACGCTACACATTCTGAAAAGTGATCAGGCTCTCTGCCTCAGGCTTCCAAGCTACATCTAATGAGAGTCAGGATCAGTGAGTCTCATCTACCAGCTGTTGAACACTGAGAGAGGAATTCATTTTCTACCCTGTTTTGTCTTTTGAAAAGCATTCCATTGCAATTAAATCTTTAGATGCAACGAGTGTTTTCAGTGTTTGACAGGTTCGCAATCTTCTGTCTTTCCAGGAAAAGTTCAGAAAACTCTCAGAAACTGCAATGACTGGCCATTTTGTCCAATTACAGCATTATTTCCACTTGTAAGTTATATAAAAGATTTTACAGTTATGGTAATGTGTGAGCATTATTGCAGTGGGCTTAGGAATGAGGCTGGAATCATCAATAACCCTATATTTTTTTATGATAAGAATATATTTTGAAAAAAAATAATTAAATAGCATCCTAAAAATGGCTATAAAAATATGGGGCTTATTTTGTAGCCAATTTTCAACATTTACAATAAAATACAGTAAACAATACTTACATAATTATACAGTAAAAATAAACGTAAAGTAAACATTTTGAACAATGTTAATAAGTCTATGTGTGAAGATTTTCACTTCTGGTATTTTTATTTTATAATTAATTTTCTATTTTTTTTTATAAAGGACTGTGCCAATTTCAAACAAGAATACATGTATAAATATATATATATATATATATATATATATATATATATATATGAAAACACAAAATCATCAAATTTTTCTGTAGTTCCTCAAACTTACAAATATTGAGGAAGGTCAATGCTCAGTCAAGCATTTTACCCTGTAGCACTGAGAAAAAACTTTGTAAGATCCTGGTGGTAATGGAAATAAATAGATGTACTGTGACTCACTTTAAGTTCCACAGGATTACGGGGAAAGTTTCTGTCAGACATGACAGAAATATTGTGTTTGATCCACTGGCTGAGGTAATTGACCATATTCTGGTATTCCACCCATTTAATGTCGACATCCTATTGGAAGAAAAAAAAAAAGATTACTCTGAAAGGCCCCCCTACTGTTCAAAAGTGCACCATCCTCATGAGGATTTTTCAATACTGTGTTTCTGCTGCTTTGTAAGAGCTATAGACTCTCATACTTTATTAAATGATTATTAATAACACTTAAAAACAGAAAACTCTCACATAAAGCCCCATAACTTCAGTGCCCAAAAATCATTTTTGCACACTTTTGCCTTTATCTCAAATAGAGTGAATCAGCTGAGACATAATCATGGTCAAAAATCAGCCTTTTAAAATTTGCACTAGACATAAAATCTAATGTAGCAAACTTAACAGACATTTATTCTAATTTAGACAACAGAGAAAAGTCCAACTGTTGAAATGCATGAACCGAGATGAGGATATTGCTTTGTTCTTGCTTCATAGCTGGGTAATATTGACTTATTTTTGCAGTTACGCATCACTTAAGATGGAAAGCCTTCGAATTCAGGAGGTGACTAACTTCATTACCAAAAGTGCTACAAAACTAAACAACTCGAGTTACAAATGAGTTTCTGTGATAATTCAAACAGTGAATAAAAGACTACAGACAAGTTCAACTTCAGCTACATACAAACAACACTTGTTTTTTTTTTTTCCCTTGAACATTCTATTCCACCTTAAAAGACGTGGAGCTTCTGATCGTAAACAAACCAGAAAGAACCATGTTTCACCACAATCACAAATGTCCCTATTAAGAGAAGTGTGTGGTGATGTAAATGTGCAGTTTTCACTGAGGCAAAAAGCTTCAGTGTAAACCAGATTTGTCTTGGCTCATAACTCTCATTAGAGGTAGACAAAAATTGCAGACATTTCATTCCTAGTCAGTCCATTGCTATGAGAAAAATTCAGCTATCTGGAAAAGAGATGCAGAACTGCAATCATTGTCCAGTCTCTAAAATGACACCAACACCTCAGTCAGATAACTAAAATACACAAACCACAGGCACACAACTCTGGAGTAAACATGTCTGTCTGCAGCAAGAATAAGACACATTGGCAGAAAGTATATTAGTCTGAGAAGGGAGGGAACAGATGTAGAATAAATAGAAGTAAACAGCTTTATTTCAGCTCATATTTAAACAACAAAATATGCTGGGAATATGAAAATAATGGCAAATAAATTTGTTTTACTCACATTTGCACTGATGCCCTCAACACCCTCCGGTACTTTAGGGAAGACATCGTATAATGTTGATACATAAGTAATGACTGACTTCTCATCTGGAGACGTTACATCCACATCTGTGGAAACCACAGGAACTGAGTTAAGCCAACAGAAGTGAAACATTGTGTTTCACATGCAGAAAAAGTAAAAGAATTAAGGGGCACTGATTTAGTTTTGTCATTTGGGCATAAACGGTGCTCCATTACAATAGCATAAGTATAATAATAGCGTCATTATATGCATTCATAATGTAGAAAGTGTATAATAAAAATGAAAAATTAAACAGTGTTTAAAAAAAACGGTGCCAGGAATAAAAAGCCTATGACATTAATGTGTCGCATATTCTTATGAACAGTACTCTATGGAAAAGAGGCAGTGAATATGAGTTACTAGTACCTGAATATTTTATATCTTGCACAGACAAAAATGGACAGTGTATGAGTGTTTGACTCACCCTCTGGGTCCAGTAGCCGAGCCACTCCCAGCTGCTCAGCCACATTGAACGCCTGCTCTAGGTTTGATCTGCTACTCTGTGCTGATACTTTGCTCATATCCACCAGGTCAGGCCTGTAGAGAGAAAGAAAATGTCCCTGTGCTTAGCTTACACAGCCCTACATCCAGTTAAACAGGAGGACTAATGATTCTTCTTTGTAATGAAACATGAGTTGGTTATTGTTCTTTAAACACTACCAATAACCATGAAAGGCTCAGAATAGAATTGTTTATGACAAAAAAAAATGGATTAAGTTAACAATAAAATATAAAATTATATAAAGCTGATTTTGCCCATCCCTACTAGCTACTTAAAACATTGACTGTTATGACACTGTTGTCAGCAAGAAGGAGCAACGTTAAAAATGCCATAAAAAATGCAGTATTATCCCTCAAGAATGTCAATTTTTTTCCTTTTTAGATGAATGCAGAGTGAACTACCTTTTTCAGAAATGTATCATTTAAATACACAATTTTAAACCTAGAATAAAATTCTAGAAAAGATTTTTGTATAGAAATTAGGGGTGGGCGATATGGCTCTAACATAATATCAGGATATTTCAGGGTATATTCAGGAATATCAATAATCATATTTTGGCAATATAAAAAAATACTTTTATTTATTTTTAGTTTTCTTACAATTTCAAACATTCAGATGAAACAACAAACAAATGTGTAAACATTTGCTTATTTTGTAAACAACTGTAACTTACCAAGATTCTGACATTGTACAAAATATAAATACAATATTTTTCTATTTGGTTTTATATCCAAATCACCTCAACATGACTGAAGACACTCTTCTACTGAAGCAAATTCTTTAAATGCATAGCAAATTGCCACTGCACCTGTCGCTGTGCCTAAATGACGTAATGAATATATGCCATATTACATGTAACTACATGACGTTATTATGTAAATAAGTCAGAATTATCAAATTATCATGATATTATTTTTTTATGGTTTGAAAAAAAATTTACAATATTATTGTGCATGACATGATATGGCACAGGTCTAATATAAATTACAGTTATTGGTGACAGGTATGGCTTGCTTGCTCCTGAAACAAAGTAGCTATCAATACATATGGCCATATGGCTGTAAGTTCATTCATATAACTCAGACAAGGCAGTGATGTATTAGTTAGACTCTAGTAAAGCATACAGGAAATACCTCCGTGGGCTAATACTTTCCAGTACTTTCATCAAGTGTTTAAGAACAATAGAAATCCTCTATGGACAACAGTTTACAGGTCAGTAGGAAAATTCCACAGAGTTCACTAACATACACAAGCCACAGACACACAACTCTGGAGTAAACAAGCCTGCATAGAGCAAGAATAAGACACAATGGCAGAAAGTATATTAGTCTGAGGAAGAAGGGAGAAGAAATCTGCATCTGCATTAAAAGCCTGATATAGGACAGAACTCAATGGATCAATTTTCAAATGAAGTAAAACACCAGCATTAGGCATGTACTGGCACTGAATCTTAGACTGGAGACTAGGCTTTCCACACAGCTGATGACAGGGGATATACAATCTACTGGGAAACATGTGACTATCTACAGAACAGAAGTAGGACATGAGGAAAGAATGTTATATTTAGACTGGCCTGTGTGTGATTAAGTCAGGTGAACACTCCTGACAAAAAGACAAGTCAATATACTGTATGGCTGAAGTTAGGCCTGTCACAATAATTACATTATCAATTTATCATATGATATATGAATATTTCCTTAATATTTTTGCTGACTTCAATATCACTATCAATGTGATACTTGCATTATCATGCTATTATTATCATATTATCATAATAGCAGGGGCATAATATTATCTTAAAATGACAATAATATCGTTTATCTACATTATTTATGGGATGATTTATCAACCACAAAATATGGATATGGTGTGGGTTTAAAAATGACTATTTGTGTTCAAGGAAGCTGAATTCACTTATTATGATTATTATTATTATTATTATTATTATGAAAATTTTACTGTTTGCTAAAATTCAAAATTAGCCAAGCTAAAAGTCTTGTGTTTTAAAAACAAACTGTTTATATGCATCAATGGCTGTTACCTGTATTTGTGAATAAGAGCATTAAATAGCCTTCCATCCCTCCAGGAGGTAGTGAAATTGTCACAACGGACACCAACATAGCCCTCAGTCATCTGCTGGGACCACAGCAGAAGCCTCTCCTTGGCCGTCATGTCCTCGGACTCCCCAGTAACGTGGATGTCCGAGATCTATAGGGAAGAAGCAGAAATAAACCCATATATATCATATTCAGAACAGTTTAAGAAAATCAGCCAAGGTAAAAATATTACAAAGAACAATACACAGACAAACATATGGTAAAAATCTAAGAGCATCCTGTCAACTCCTGACCAAATACAAGGAGGCCACCAAAAGTTATGATAATACATAATCTGCCATCTCACATTCACTCATTTCTAAGCATATATTAGAATAAATCTAAAATTAGGTATAATAATAATAATAATATTAATACTAATACTACTAATAATAATAATATTAATAATAATAATACTATCCTAGATCATCCTAGAGGTGGGGTGTAAGAAATAGATCTATTCTGTCCAGCAGGGCTCTGCAGTAAAAGTGATCTGTGGTGTATTTAGTGATGAATGACTTTATAAATCTGTATCTGTTTAAAAGACATGTTGACATTCCTTTAGTAAACTGAAGATAATATAATATTCAAATCCATCTTGAGCTACTACATTAAAGTTATTATATCCCCAACATATAACTTAAACATGTAATGTCTTTATTGTTTCAAGTGGGACAAGGTGAGACAGACTACTGCTGGAAGACAATACCATAACACAGTGTTGAGGGAATGAAAGCTGCTAATCTTAGTATTGCTCTCCTGTTCCTTTTATTAAAACTTATCTCTGAGCTCACACGGTGTATTTCATAATGGTCATTCATAGTTCAAAACATCAGGTATATATAAAAAAAAGCATGATGAGGTATTTAAAACCAGGGTTTATATGATGAATGTGTATTAATACCAGGGTTTTTCATATACATTTTTCAAACATTTTTATATTTGCTATAAAATTAAATGAAATATAAACATTATAAACATTAATAATAATAACATTTAATTTAGGTATAGGCTAAATTGTTTATTATTTAAAAGTTTGAAACTGCCCTCATTTCTGTATTAAATCTTATGTAAACATTATATTATTTTATTTATATTCAGTACCCTAATTCTACTGTGTCTTTCGTCATCGATGACATAGTCACCAGAAACTAAGCTTCTAACCACAGGTCTGAAGCTGTAGTTCCAACTACACAATTTAACGACAGTGTTGCAAACATTCGGTGGAACTACAGTTTTGAGAAACACCTGTGTCGTTGAACGATGGTTAGGACTATGCAAGTTACCAACGTAGTTACCTCGATAGTTCCAATGACTGTTTTGAGAAACACTTGCATCGCAACTGCATCGTTCCAACTATGTAAGTTGCTAACATAGATAGTAACTATGCTTTTGGGAACCGAACCCCGGGTCGACAAATATCACAATTACAAAAAGATTTACTTCAATGCTTAAATAAAGTTCAAATACAGAAAAATACATGTGAAATGATTGCAAATGGGATATGTTCATTATCATAACTGGTATCATTAATGACTAATATTGGAAATTACATACAATTTTTTACCAAAACATATTTATCTCATAAACACACAGTCCCATGTGTAGTTAGTACATGTGCAGTATACTCCAGAATGGATTACGTGGGGGAAAAAACACTACAGCTGCATACATGAGAGACTTGATAAGCCCATTACTGATATATTAAAAACAGAACACCACAGTAAATTACAGAATTAGCATAGAATTATCGAATAGAATAGAATCTGCTCATTAACCTAAAGGTGCAGAAAGGGTTAAATCACATCCTCTACTTTAATCCTACCTCCCTGTAATACATATGGCCAGTGTGATTGGCTGTGCCTTCCCTGCTATCATGTGAGACTCTGTAGCTACGTTTGATTGATAGCAGCGCCAAAACTGTAAGGAAAACTTTCCAGTCATAAGACTCAGGTGCATTGTGGGTGACACATGGGTGTCAAAAGCAAGTGAGGATGGGAGCAAAAAAGAAGAAGGTGGACATAAGGAGTTATTTTTCAAGGAAATGTGTCACTTAAAAAGTCACTTAAGTTCGCTAATGAAATGAGTCCATCATAAAACATTAATGGCAATGCTAGGCTTTGGCTCACAGCACACAAGCAGGCTACAATCATCTGTAGCTATGAAGACCATGGTTTGGAAATTAACTGCACAACAAACTGCCAACTGTCAGTTCTCTTTAACATTAATTTAACATTATATAATTTGTGAATTAAATTATGAATTGTTATTCAGTTTAAAAGTACGTAGAATAACATCTATGCCCTTACAAATCTATGCTCTTGCATTCACTTACTGCTGAAAATGGCAAGTGAGATCAACTGGACTAAATACTAACACAATTAATCATAATTAGAGCAAATTAAAAAAGTCTGAACGTCTTTCTATTTTTAAAGTTACATGCACCAAAGTTGTGTCTAGTTTTAACTACATCCTTTTTGTCCATTTCAGTTTTCTGTGACTCTCTTCTGAATCTATTAATTGTACAAATATTTTTTCAAGTCGTTTTGTGTAACATAATTGTAATCCAAACATTCAAACATTTCCTCACTCTTTTGTCATTTTATGATAAATGTTGCAAATGTTGCATTTCACTAAACTATAGTGGGATTTCACGATATATATATATATAAAAGCCTGAAATATAAATATATATATATATATATATATATATATATATATATATATATATATATATATATATTTCAGGCTTTGTTCATGCACATTAAGTCTGTATGATGATAATTTCCCTGTGCCAATATGTGAATGCACAAAAGCTGATAAATGCATTATGGTTGATGCAATGGCTCTAATTCAAAATGCTGTTATGAACATGCAATATGTCATAAATATGTCACAGAGGATATGAGAACTATATAGAAATTAATTAATTTGTTTATACAAATATTTATATTAAACAGAAATATAAAATTACTTGCTGGTCCTTTAAACTAACAACCAGCTGTTGATTTAGATCTGCATAGTTCATCAAATCACTAGAGATCTTCTCACATGACTAAGCACTGCTCTCAGGCTCACCCTTCTATAGCACTCAAATTAGGCCCTGCACTGGAGAGGAACACACCACAAAACACCATACAATCACACAACTGCCCAAATAGCACTACAACACACTGAAGTCCAAATTTTAGTAACCACACTGGCAACGACATTTAATTAAACTCAGTACAAACTTACAGGCCCATTCACAGCATAATTAAAGCTTGTGCTGTCCAAAAGGGAGAGAACATAGTGTTTAGACTGCTTGTACTGAAGGACTGAAGTTTGAAGCAAAACCCAAACACACTAAAATAGTTCTGAACTGAACACTGCCAACCACACACATACAAAAAAAAATGAAATAAATAACTCAGGTCCAAGTCAAGAATTCTTTGGAAATTAAAGGGATCAACAACAGTTAATGAAACAAACTATGGCGATAAGTTATGGAAAAAAAAATCGAACACACCAAAAGTGTTCTGCATTAATGAAGGCCAACAATGGAAAATTTCATCAGTCAATGTGAATGCTTCGGAAAGTAATGCAATGGAAAGAATCTGATATCCAGGTCAAATGAGCTGAAGTAATAAGTCATAAAAAAATGTCCAAACAATTCTGCACCAAACACTGGCCACTGTTGAGATGTCAAAGAATGAGTTTACATGCACATGGAAAATCAGATAAAAGCAATAATCTGATTTCTGCTTTGTAACAGCCAATAATATCACCGAAAAACATGACCTAAATTTCCTGCTGTTGCTTTTTTGTAAACATAGACCCACTTTACGTGTCAATATAGACCCACTTTACGTGTCTTATGATTTCTAAAATTACGCAGTGATGCTCTTCTCACAGCTTTCTCTACATTGCTGAGATGTAGACGAGTTTTTTAAAACGAGTGTCTGTTCTTGGATGCAGTTACAGCCAGAGACTGAGTTGCTAGACGCGTGTTTTTGGCGAGGACTGATGGAAGCAAATGGTGCTTAATGAATTTTCAGATAAAGAATGGTGAGAAAACTTTTAAATATGTGTCAGAGACGCTCTATACTCTGTCTGGTTATGTTTCCATGCATGCGCAGACTGAGAAATCAGAAACTATCAAGGTATGAGTATATACACATTGAGAAATCAGATTACTGAGCTGAAATCCAGCTTGCTTTGTTTACATGACCAAATGAAGTATCAGATAACTGCAAAAAAATCAGATTAAATATTTATTACTAAAGCCCCTGGGAACTCATTTTAAAATTTTTATTTTTTTTTAGAATGCGAAACTTGGGTGTTATGTGAAACTTTCAGCAAATTTAAATAAAAAACACAGAAATATGATAAATCTCTCCTAAAAAATGACCAGTACTGCTCTCCTCTCAATGTAGAATGGGCAGTCTTTAAAGTGGGTAATGCTTATGTCAGTATTACCCTGACCAATCACAAGACTTCCATTGCCATGCCTCCTCTCTGAGTGGAAGAGACGGGTGAGTTAAAGCTTAGGCGCCATTAGTGAGCGAACTAGCTATCCAGCTATTCACCAAGTTATGGGAAGGGAGTGAAAGACATAAATAGAGCAAGCACAGAACACAAATCAATACCGAATGAGGATGAATGGATTACGTCTGAGTACATCAGAGATAGCAGACACACTCCGTCGGCGTGTATAACATAGTAGCATCGGAGATAGCAGCCACACTGGACCAGCGTGTAGAGCAGAGTAGCAGTGGGAAACATTTACAACTTGTCAAAATAATCCTGGTTTCCTATTCACAGCAAAACTGACAAGCATAAACTGAAATTTACTCAGTAGTTATTTTACCTCAACATATTCATTGGAAGTAGTCTTTCCTTGGACAGTGTCCAAAAAGTCATGGGAAAGGGATGCTCCAGAGTATGTATTGGCCCTCCTCCTCCTCTTCCTGAGGGAACCGTTTCCCCTCCACCATCTCCCCTCAATGTGCTCCACTGCCCCCAAACTCACTGTCCTCCGTAACTGTCTCAGGAGAACCCTTTTCTCCAGGAGCTCACCTTTTTGAGCTATACATCTAGAGCTTTTGTTGACCCGGTGAAGGCTTTGTTCAACAGTAGGCCAGCTTTTGTCTCTGTCCAGCTGCCGCAGGTCTGTTCCTCTGACAGTTCTAAGTGCCAGATCTCGTCCAGTGCAAACCTCATTGCTGGTTCTGCCTGGTCTAGGCCTTGAAAACTCTGCATTCAGAGTGTCTGCCCCACTGTTGGACCTTTGGTCTGTAGCATTAGCATTAGAGAAAGAACCAGAGCTCTCTCCACCACAGCTTTCCCTGGAGTCACTGGGATGAAGCTCTCCTGACATCCTCTTCTTCCTCCTCTGGAAGTACCGGCGCCCTCGAAGCTCCTTGGACGTGGGGCTGAGTGGAGCTTTAGTGGGATCAATGTAACCCTCTTCATTATTGCCCCTCACACATCGACAAACATTACCCATGACTTTCACTCACACATACTGCCCCTAATAAATGTCTAAAGAGCCAAAAAGTAACAGCTGAAAGAGTAAAAAATCCAACAAGCTCTCTTAGGCTGGAAAATCTTATTTTCCCTGTTCATGTCTGTATCCAAGCCAGACACAGACGAAAATGCTTTAGCAGTGAACCCTAAAGTCCCAACCCCAGTAGCCAATCTGAGCCGAAGTTTCTCTTAGCGCTCTGCTGACACGTTCCAAAGCTCCTACGTGTTCCCGGCGCCTCACGTCAGCCTCAAAAGTCCCTGCTGACCTTTGAGACTGCTCCCTTTGCCCTGTTAATCCAAAACAAACACCATAAAGGCAGCGTGGCTCAGAGAACAGTCACTCCAGCAGAGCAGTAACTTCCTCTGCCTTCATGGAAAGACCGTTCTTGTGTGTAAACACACACACATCTAGAGAGCCCTGCCACTGGTGCTGATTCTCCCCAGGCTGATTCGTCTGTGAGTGGTCAGGGGCAGGGATGGTGGGGTTGAGGGGGGTGTTTATGCTCCATTCACAGCCTCACAGACTCTGATCGCAGCATATCGCCTGTGAAAGTGCTGCTCAGCAAGTTCAGCCCTTCAGACAGCATGAACCAGCATGGGAGGACCACAGCCTATCGCATGGGCTTTAAAAATAACAAGGCAGCGTGGCTGGCTCAACAGATATGCCACAGGCCGAGGTGCCCCAGACGACAAAGGTCTCGTTCTGTTTTTTTTTAAAACAGGACACACACTGGACTGAATACAGACCCAGGCATGGTTTAAGTCTCATTTGAAAAAACAGGGCTTATCAAAGGACTTCCCAAAATAATATTCGGAATATACCACGTCCTTCTTCAATTTTAACTTTAACTTTAAGTTATTTACCCAGCTACTTGAATATTGTGAGCTAACTGAACTTCAAATATGAGGGCAGAACTAGAACAGAGCTAAAGAAAAGACTTCATTTAACTCTACATTCTCTAATAAAGTAGACAATTTGAATAATAAAAAAAAAACTTTTGTGATTTCAAAGATCAGACTGTTTAAATATTGTTTGCTTAGTGAACTACTGAAGATAAACTGCTAAACTGCAATTATTCATTTATAAATATAAACAAACCGCACAACCAAGCTCACTAAAGACTACATTTATTAACAAATAAAGGCAGATTTGTTTCACCTTAATGAGGGTTTTAAAATTGACCTATAACCAGACTATCTGACATTCAGACATTAATTTTATATTTAGATTAAATATGAAGATAATTGAAGTGGCCAGCAACCCGGGTCCTTCAGAAACATATCACTGTCTACCAAATAAACACCAATGCTCTTCATTTTGAATGAGACCATTTTACTCTTTTGCATTTCCTCTGTTAGGTTTGATTTGTGCAGAAATGTATAAGAAGACATCAAGTGGTTCAACTAGAATAAGTCTCCCTGCAGCTGGAGTTAAAAGAGATTCACTGAACTATCCAGCGTTTCAACAACTGGGGGCATCACTAGTATTCATGAACCAAACAGCATTTACTATTGAAAACAGTATTATATTAATCATCGAACCAGGCCACCAATGCACAGTAGATGATATGATATATAAAATCATTTAAAATAAATAAATAAATATACAATAGATGTATCTGTTATTAGATTTATAATATCATAACTTATTTAACCCAGCACTTTTTAGTATGTATATAAAATCTCATTAGCTAATAGTAAGTATAAAATAAAGCATTAAATAAGGTTAAAACATATTTTTTCCATTCATTGTCCGTAACTGCTTATCTAGTTCGGAGTACTGGTGGGTTTGGAGCCTACTCGGAATCACTGGGCACAAGGCACCCACGCTGGAGGGGGCACCAGTCCTTTACAAGGAGACACTCACACTCACACCTATGGACACCAATCGGGACAAGGGGAGAACACACCACAGACAGAACTCTTCACAGACAGTCACCCAGAGCAGGACTTGAACCCACAACCTCCAGGACCCTGGAGCTGTGTGACAGCGACACTACCTGCTGTGCCACCGTGCCTCCCTAGTTTAAAACATATTTTTCTATTAAATTAAACCTATACAAGCAAGCATAGGGTGAGTGTGAGTTTGATGTATAACTGTGTTTTTAATATGACCATGTATCATTGCCCCGGGAAACTTTCCACATGGTGGCTCTCGTTTCATGTATCCTCTCATTTAACAGGCTCCTTTCTCTGACTGTAATGGCAGCAGCCACTAAAATGCAAGAAATGAATTGACCAAACACTCTCTGCTGTGGAGGACACTGAAGTTATTAGATATTTTATTTTTCAGGTTTTGTTTGTTTGTTTGTTTTCAATCAGCCTATTTAATTTCTTTTTTTTTCATTCCTTCTTTGAACAGTGGTTGCCTGGGGATGCACGGAATTCATACACAATGTACACACCCTTTATTGATGGAGATCAAAAGATTTTGCCCAGAGAATAGGGGAATGGTATTCACACACCCACACGTTCTCAGGTGTATACATCAATGACACTTTCAAACCTTGTAGAAAAAAACTGAAGGGGCAAATATTTGCATAAATCCAAGTGGGAAGTGCTTATTTTAAAGCATGTTGAGGCAGCAGTTCTGCGTGGAGAGAGCCTGAAAAAAGACTAATCATGAGAACAGTGTAGGCAGTCTTCCATATTGGAGCTACAACAAGATTTAAGAGCTGGGGTGTGTAAATTGTGTAAAACATCATTACCTGATTAGGCCCCATAGCCATCAGCAATTGTAAGTAATATAACGGGGTGTAGTATGAGTTTATTATGCATAATGATAGATAAACAACAGCCTTCTAAGGAAAAATGATAAGCATATATTCAGCATGGCAATGTAGCCACAGGAAAAAAGCTTCTTAAGCCAGAGGAAAAGCTCATATTTCCCGCCAATATAATACACGATGACGTTACTATTGTTTTAAATTTGACACATATCTCTGTAAGTAGCTAAAATATTGAAATAGCGGGTTAAGCAAAGTATTTTGGCCTATTAAGATCATTTATTTATATTCATACGGTTATGGCCTTCATACGGTCTATTCAGAGAGTCTGCTCATACTTAAGCTGGCAATGCTGGTCTATTGTGTCAATGTTATTGTTTTCAAACTGGCATTGTGGCCATTTATTCATTTTCTGTATTTACTTCATCCAGTTCAGGGATATATAGAACAGGGACTACAAGAACAGGATGAAGAGAATTTTCTGAATTTTAAAGTCAGAAACAATAGGTTTTCATGTTTAAAGAACCTAGTGTTTTTGACTTAGCTCTGTCTAAGAGGGTACAGTGGTGTAACAAATTTGGCAGTTAACATTCTCCTCCAAGTGTGTTCAGGTTTCCAACTACACTGTATAGTCAACAGTTCGAACAGTGTGTTATGTTATATATATATATATATATATATATATATATATATATATATATATATATATATATATATGTGTGTAACATAACACACTGTTCGAACTGTTGACTATACAGTGTAGTTGGAAACCTGAACACACTTGGAGGAGAATGTTAACTGCCAAATTTGTATATATATATATATATATATATATATATATATATATACACACACACACAGTAGAACCTCTACTAATGAACGCCTATACTAACGAACATTCCAAGATACGAACCGGGCATGTGAATATTTTTTGCCTCCACCAACGAACCATGACTCTAGAAACAAACCCGAGCCTCCGCTGAGCCGGCGGCTGGAAATGGCCACTGACCCCAATAGGCGAGTCTCCCAGCGCACCCAGACTTGAGTGAGCGTTTAAGATTAGTAAATTGTAGTTTTAGCAAATTTAGCATTAGTGTAAATAATAGACATTGAAATTCATGCTAAGTTAAGCCGTATCTATGCTTCGTCTCCCCACATTCACCCACCTACTCCCCATTATTCCACCCACCTCCCACCTCCCATCATACAGCCAGTGCCTGTGTTACTCCTCCAGCCAGTCGTCACGTCTTCAAGGTAGCGATATGTAACCACTTAAAACTTTATTTCTTTTTTATTACTGTTACCACTGTATTTCTTTTTTATTTTTAGTAATGCTATATGTATTTTTTTTATATAATTTGAGAGTGTTGTAAACATATATCAGTGAAAAAAGGGTGACTTTCGGGGTGGGGGCTGGAACGCATTATTTGCTTTTCAATTATTTTAAATAGGGAAAATTGACTCGAGAAGCGAACTTTTCTGCTTACGAACCGGGTCACGGAACGGATTAAGTTCGTAAGTAGAGGTTCCACTGTATGTACTTTTTTCCCTGGAAATTAAATATGGAAACTGGCAGGATGAATGAATGAATGAATGAATGAATGAATGAATGAATGAATTGGCAGGATATTCATTCATTCAATCATGAATACGACTTGCAGCATGACTGCACCTGATGATAATCAGTTTGCTCAAGTCTGTTTGGAATCATTCAGTAACATTAACCTACAATTCAAAAGCAAGACAAGACAACATAACAAGAGTAAACTTTTGCTAAAAGACCTCCAAATAGCTGGAATCAGGGCAGAAGGCGGGCTTTGAAAACAACTCTTCAAGGGTGCCCCACATCTGTAGGATCAAGAGGCAACAGGCCCAGAGCCATCAGCACTTCATACCCAACGGGCTGCGTGAGAGTGACAGCGGCAGGTGCTGGAGCACATCACCCCACGCTACCTGTCAGCGTGTTTTATGAGCTTAGGCATTATAAAACACCTTCATATGCTGCACCCCTCCGTCAGGTGTTTATGTGATTGGATCAGCCTGAAAAGAGTCAGTTTTCCCTCTGTGGGCCAGCAGGAAGACTGGGTGCTCACTGAGGTTGAGGAGAAGGAGATGCTGAGGAGATGTCGGGACATGCTGTTGGACACGCTCTGAACATTCCTGCCAGCTGCCTGACAGAATGGAGCACTGAATACAGAAAGAGGAGGAATACTCGAGCTGCTGAGAGGACTGGCTTATGAACAGAGAGAGAGAGAGAAAGAGAGAGAGAGAGAGAGAGAGAGAGAGAGAGAGAGAGAGAGAGAGAGAGAGAGAGAGAGAGAGACCAATCTTATTTTCTGTATGCGCTTATCCAAGTCAGCGTCGCTGTAGGTCCGGAGCCTACCCAAAATCACTGGACGCAAGGTGGTAATACACCCTGGAGGGGGCACCAGTCCTTCACAGTACAACATACACTCACAGCCAGAGAACCCGGACTCCTTACAGTCTTCTGGAGCGGGTCTACAAAAATATTACATATGTCTATAAATTTCATCCAGTGTTCCTTATCCTTCTGTGTTTTATATATGTGTATATCTGCATTGGCAGATAAGTACACGCATAATATCAGTTAGCATCTGCCCTGAACTCCCATATCAGTACATCTCTGCTTGAAAGAGGTGGGTCTTCAGTCAGCAGAGCACACCAGAGAACAACACCAGAGCCTCCTACAGAGAACTGAGTGAACTCCTGTGCTAGAACAAGGCAAACTCATGCATCAGCTTGGAGAAGGTGCACAGACAGGGAAAAAAAATGTACAGAAAACAGAGAAAGCACTTCATTATTCATCATCATCATCATCACCTTCATCTTCTTCTTCTTTGCTGATTAATCCATTTCAGGGTCATGGATTTCATTATTCTTCAGAAATGCAAATGCCATGGCTTGTCTCTCTCAGTTTGGTTACATGGTGTGATGGGGAGAGTGCTAGGTAGTGAGTGGAATGAGCAATGACTAAAATTCAGGGAGAAAACTGGCTACAAATGAAAATGGCATTACACCAGACACAAAAGTAAATAAAGACAATACAGCTGAGAAACACTATAGTTAAAAATGTGAGCTATGAGGTAGAGGGACTGAAAAGAACTCCAAGGTATTATACATTGCCTTCTAACAGCTTCAGTAATAGGGTCATGTCTCAAAGGCACACAAATCTCATACTGCATGAGAAGAAAAAAAACCTGTACTTTAAACTAAGGCGCCCCTAAGGCATCACAGTGCCATAAGGAGCCAATTCAATGCATTTTTCTTTCCCTCACTGTTATTAATGTACAAACAATCTTCATCCACGTCTTCAGTATACTCATCTATGGCATGAATATATTAAAATATGCCTTAAACATAAGGAAATAAAACAATTTCAGTGTGTTTTGTGATCAATTTTTGCTCGATAACGATGATAAGCTTTCTATTTCTATTCCTGGTCAGCACAGCCCACTGCAGTCTATCAGGCGTGTATACTCATGCTATTAGACTTAGACTTGACTTTATTGATCCCACATCGGGGAAATTCACTTGTTACAGCAGCACACAGTCTTAGGCATTGGACAAGAAGTGGGGAAAAACAATGGAGGAAAAGACTTAAAGTTACATACTCACAAACATATAACCCATACAACCATACGGAGATGGTTGCAAATGAGAAGTTATTGCACATGATTATTCGCATTGTTGGGAAAAAAGGCAGAGGTAGTAATACTGGTAGTGCAAAGACAGATATAAAAGACAGATACAGATACAAAAAATATATGCAAGGTAATAGTATATATTACATATTGTAAGTGTTGTATAATCTAACAGCAGTGAGTATGAATGACCTTCGGTATCTCTCCTTCCTACACTGTTGGTGTAACAGTCGTCTGCTAAAGAAGCTGCTCAATTGTTGCATATAGGGGGTGAGAGGGGTTATCCACAATTGATGTCAGTTTTGCCAACATTCTCCTCTCCCCCACCTCCTCTATGGAGTCCGGATGACAGTCTAAGACTGAGCCAGCCCTTCTGACCAGTTTATTTAGCCCTATCAGAGCCCTGTCCCTATCAGAGCTTCCACAGCCCCAGTAGACCACAGCGTAGAAAATCACTGAAGTCGTAAATAGTCCTTAACAGTGTTCTGCACACCCCAAAGGACCTAAGGCTCCTCAGCAAGTGGAGACGACTTTGGCCCTTCTTGTACAAGACATATGTGTTTACTGACAAGTCCAGTTTATTGCTAAGGTGAATTTATTACGGTAAATGAACATAGGTGAATGCATTAACATAACAATGTAAACAAGATTTTTCATTCATTGTCTGTAACCGCTTATTCAATTCAGGGTCGTGGTGGGGCCGGAGCCTACCCGGAATCACTGGCCGCAAGGGCGCCAGTCCTTCACAGGGCAACACACACACTCACACATACGGACACTTGAGTCGCCAATGTGTATATATATATATATTTTTTTGGACTGTGGGAGGAAACCAGAGCACCCGGAGGAAACCCACATGGATACGGGGAGAACACATCAAACTCCTCAGAAACAGTCACCCGGAGCGGGAATTGAACCCACAACCTCCAGGTCCCTGGAGCTGTGTGACTGCAACACTACCTGCTGCACCACTGTGCCGCCCTAAACAAGATTATAATAGGTTTAATTCAAGTGCCTGTGTGTATGTACTAAATATATATTAAATATGTTATAGTCTCCTGTTCCCTCTGTGTTTTGGGGTGTATTTTGTCTTGTATGGCGACCCCCCTGCCAGAGCACAATCATTAAACTTTCCCCATTGCCCAGGGAGAACCCAAGAGCAGTGCGATTTTGGTCTTTACTGTCCTCACACACGATGGGTTTTTCTTCACTCAAAGTGTTTTTTCCTCCCAGCAAATGTTTTCCCGTTTGTGAGAGCATTGTTCGCTTTTTTGCTTTATGCCAAGATCTGAGTTACGAGCGAGCAAGCTTACGCCACCCGCCACTAACCCAGTGAGTGTTCAGTACATGTGGTTATCTTGCCGTGCAAGCATCTCTGTCATATCACTGTTTTTTGTAGCATTGTAACATTAAGGGTGTTGTGAATAAGTTAGGTAAAGTGATAGAGTACAAAAAGAAAAACTCCCCCAAACTCCTCCACAAATTGCCTCCACTTCCTCAACCGTCTTCTTCTGATCATCAAGGTAAATACACTTAATAGATCCAGTTTATTTCTTTACATTCTCTTTTATTATGTATTTTGTATATAATATGTTTTATTTAAAACATGTAACAAAAAATTGTTGTGGGGGGCTGGAATGGATTAATAGAATTTCAATTCATTTTAATGGGGAAATTTAATTTGATATACGAGCAAGTCGTAAGTCAAGGTACTACGGTATCTCTGTTGTTTATAATGAGACTTGATGGAAAGACAAAGAAGAATTGGTACCATTTCAGAACAAGACTACACTCATAAATGTTTACGCACGGTTTAAAATCTGTTTAGTAACAGATACTAATGATGTTGTTACCATATTAAAAGTTGATCATGAGCTATAACACATAGGTAGAAAGGGCAACAATGACTTGTTATTTGCCAAATAGTGAATCCACATCCATCTGCACTGTTAAAACTCAGATCTCGCTGGATACTGACCTTAATTTCTCTTCACCATCAGTCGACATTAAGCCACTTCAGCACATATTTGTTAATAGGTTTAACCATTTAACCACAACACTTTCTTTTTATAAATTAATGATAATGTGCTGTACATTAATATGTGAAATGACTAAACTCACATTCTCAGATCATAGCTTATTCTTTATCTTAACATTTTCAGTAAGTTCTGACACTTTCAGTAGAAGACCAAAAAAAGTTTAACAAATGATTATTAATGACCTTTAACGTGTCTACAACTTATAATATTGATTTTCTTATTTTAAAATGGTATCTACAGCTCAGATAATTCTCTTGAAATATTAAACCCCAGGAACCTCACACTTTTATTCTTGAACCTCAGTAAAGTCTCACACTGTGCTAACAGCCTCCTCTGACAAAATTTCTATTTGAGGCACAAATATCTCCTGTCCCCTTGTTGCCTGATGCTAAATGTTAAGAGCATCATGATTAAGTCTGCTAAACCATCAAAGCTCAATATTATAATAATGAGCTGAGACCTTCCTCTGAAATGACCTGTATGCATCAATACCTCAATCCCACGGTGTAACCAGGTTATAAAAACGCAATCAGATGCTTCAGTATACATGTTAGTACAACGCCGTATTTCACTGAAGCCTGACGTGGAATGTTCCTGCAGGCGAGGACGTAAAGGAGATATACAGCAAATTTGGCCAGCCCACGTAAATCAACACCCTGTACTTACAGGAGTTATCAGACGAAGTGCAGCACTATATACGAACAATTACACCTCATTTATGGCTTACCACCTCATTACCACAAAGCCACATAGGCAAAGTACAAGCAAAGGGGCCTACTGTGCTGAAAGCCTATTAACAGGAATCCTGGAACAGAGCCACACTTTTACTGTTAAACCCAAGGAGTCAGAATTAAGCAGCAAGACCCAAAATTACATACTGATTATTACATATTGCTGTCAAAGCCTGTTGTCCGCCGTTCAACCGTGAGGGAGTTTGACCTCTTGTGGTCAGAAAATGAATTGCATTATCAGGAAGGCAACATTCACTTTTAGCCAAACGTGAACATTTAACATTAACTCTGTACAAAAACGTTCCACAGGGTTAGGGTTGGGTACCTGTTTTTGTATGATTTGTTTTATGTATTTTAGTGATAAATCTGGTAGATAATTATCATATACATTATATAACTGATTTTAAATTCTGTCTGGTGTGTTTTAGGTGTGTTATGATAATGGACATAGTGAAATGTACCTAAATGTTTTTAAACATTTGGGTTAAGTAATCAGTGGGGTAAATGTGATAAAGAATTAAAAACAAATAAGGACTGGGAGATGACATTCACATTTCTATGCATATCATGGGACTATAAATATTGAAATAAATATGAATGAAGTTAATTAAAGCTTGTGCTTTTTTGAATGAGTATATAAACTACTAAAATATGTAATGATAATATATGCACAGAAATATACTAATGTGTGTTATTATCACCCAGCCCTATTTTCAGCTTTAAGCTTTAAGTCACAGATTACACTGTGTCAACGAATAATAATGGCAGTCTAGTGAGCTCTTGCTGCAACTAGTGATCACATGAATGCATGTTTGCAAACTTCAGCGAAGGAGTTTACATCTTCATTTGTATCTGAATGACAAGCACAGTATGACAAACACTGCTTTAATGTCATACTCAGCCATACTTAATATGCACTGGCCCACTTTGCACTACAAATATTGTTTAGAATTTTAATGGACAAAAGATTATGAATTAATCAGTATCCTCTACTCAGATCAAAGGGAAACATCTTTTCTGCACATGTTTTATAAGCCAAAAAGGAAAATATATATATATATATAAAAAACACTGAAGCAGAAGCAAAAACAGAGATAACATGAATACTATAGTTCTCTAGCAGTTCTCAGACTCTTATTAAAATAAATGATATGCCAACAAATCACAATCTGCAGCCACTTAAGAATTTATTTGTAAAAGTTTTTATATCTTAAATCATTGTCATGACTCATTAGCATTTGCTTCACACAGACATGACCGTACGCAGACATGACCTTAGACTAAAACTGCTGCTGTAGACAATGACCGTTTAAACCAAGCAAACAAGTACAGATGAGCTAATTCTGACTGACCTGAAAGTGCAGAATTATGGTCCATATTAATCCCAATGTCAGTTTTGGGTTGCCATCTGTGATGTCATCATTTCTGATATTGACTAGTTTCACCTGTTGAAAGAGAGTTAGATTCATGAAGCAAGCTAAAAAGACAATGTCTATATAATGCTTTTTAAATAATTTCTTTTAAAACCCTTTTAATTATCTTTTACAGATAATACTTCAGACACGTCACTGAACAACATTTAGCACAAAAATCAAAAAGTGACCAAAAGGTAACAGATTTCTGAAAGTATCATAAACAGCCCAGAGTCATTCATGCTAATGGCTTAAGCATGGAAGTCTCAGCTAACTGTAAAAGTAAGGAAGTGAGAATGGTAGCTGCTATTAATCCTCACTAGATACTCTTAATGATTGTTTTCTTGTCTGGCCCACTGAGAAAAGAGCAACCTTTTGAATGCTGTCAAAATGTCTTTTTTTTAATAAAGATTAATTTGAGATGAACTGTTAATTCAGCCAATTACCTCAGTGTTATATAACTGACAAGGACTGCTGAAGCAACATGGATTTGCTGGTTTTAATTAGTTATATAACAAGGATAGTTTACAGTCTCATAATTTCCACATTTGTGAGCAATAATAGTTGTTTTATAGGTAAATCCATCACAGCATAATATAAATTAATTTTACTGTGATACTCAGTGACTGATGTATTAAATAAGTGCACACAAACCCTGCTAAAATTAGCAAAAGAAAAAAAACTGTCAGTTACTGGTCACAGCTCTATTTCAGACATAAATATGAGATGATCTAATACTGAATAATAAAAAGACTCAGCCATAAAAAATTATTATGCTATGACTAAAAAGTACAATGGGAAATTATTTTATAATTTTAAGTATTTATGCCCCCAGAAAGTGATTCATTTGAACCGAAAGCGATTTGTTTGTGGTGTTAGTGCCTGTTAACAGCCATAAGGGGGCACTGTGCGACAGAAGATACTTTTGGAAAAAAAAATGGCTGCTTGGGAAATTTGTTTACCCATTAACGGTTCCCTTTGTTGGCAATGAACTAGTAACGAGGTTATGTCGGACGGCTGTGATGAAATAGAATAACTGATCTGAGAAGCATCTGCCCCAATCTATGACAAACGAGAACTGTTTTTCCCTCATATATGATATACCAAATTTGTCTCTGTCTTGAGAGAATTGAAGAATCCAGAGAATTTCATGATGAAATTTAGGGGAAGGTTTATATAAACTGCTCTAACTCCAATATTTATAAATCCTAGTACACAACAGAACCATTCTGTTTTACAGCTGTTTCTTACAGCCCTTAATCTAACAATACAGCACTAGCAATAAATAAATCCACATATCAGTCATGTATTAGAAACACGCTAAATGGTCTAAATTGTGACTTAAATGCCCTCAACTGCTCACAGCAAAAATAAAAAGAGCCGTGTGCACGTTTTAAGTGTGTCTATAGCTAATGTATCATGGTCCTCCTTCTCTGCATCCCCCACCACAATCCCTCATTATAACTTATACTGGTGTCTAAGCATGGGCAGTGTTCTCCTCCAACTGAGTTGAGCTGTCCAGTGACGCTGCATTAATAGCAATTCGAAAAGAAGTACTGGCTTGCTTCACATGTTAAAAGAGGAAGCTTTTGCTAAACTTCACCCTCCCAGCTTTGTAAAATCATGGTAGAGAGAGATACAGGTAACAATGATTCAAATAAAGGAAAGCATTTCTACAGCTCTGTATATTTTTCTTATGAATGCCCATATTTCCCTGTTGTGGTTTATTTTATTATTAATGTATAATGTTGTGTAGTATCCCATTGTTAAAACAGAAACATTATTTTCTCATCTGTTTTTTTTCCTTGGTTGTGCTTTGTTTAAAATATAATAATACATATCAGTCAATATTTACAGGTCTTGTGGTTATAAAAGCATGAAAAAACCTCTGTAGAAGATTAACATCACTATCACACAAAAAAAGATGCCTTTATTGATGACAGAATCCTCCTCAATGTCTTACCTGCCGCCGTTTTAAGTAATCCAGTGCTATCTGTACGTTCTGGAGTCTGTGGAAGCGCATGCGGCCTTTCTCTCGAGGCTGTGAAGTGGAAAAAAAGAAGAAAACATAAGCATTCATCACTTTCATTCACTCAGCTACTCACACTCACCACATCCTCGGACAGTGTTGCCTTCCCATTTTAAAGTGTCCTGGAGGGGAGAATAATCACAGTGATCCTTACTTCAGCAAGGTTCAAAGCTACAAATCAGCATCAGTGCAGGAGAAATGTGAAAGCTGATCCCCTCTGTGAGCAGGTGAGTAGGACAAAAAGACCACAGCATAACCCCAATGTGACTGACATATTTACAAAGAAATGCTATAGTAATTATCATTTCTCTGAGAATGGTGTAACACACAGGATAAAAGTGGACTTCATTGCTATTCAGTTGAAATCTGCACCAATACACAGCCAGCTTGAAAGCTGAGATTTTTTGGAGCAGGCTTGAGGAACATTATGAAAAGGAGCTGTGATGTTTGCTATAAAGTGCTGGGCATGGGTGATGGATAGGGGGAGCAGATAGCCAGGCCTGAGAGAAAGCTGCTGTAAAGCACTGAGTCAACAACATGAGGCAATCAACTGAAAAATGAGCAGTGAGTTGTGGGAGAGACAGAGACAGAGAGAGAGTCAGAGATAGAGAGAGAGATTTATTGGTCTTCCTCCTATTCAGATGCTTTGTCAGATGCACCATTTGAGCACTGTGGTCACTGATCTAATAACATTTTTTTTTACTTGACATACAGTTGTATATTCCAGCAGCTCTGGGACAAATTAAAAGAATGTCTATGAATAAGCAGATGATGAATGACTAGTATAGGCCTGGGCGAATGGGAGAGATCCAAAAATAAGCAGCAATATAATATATATATATATATTATTTTAATATACCATTATCTCATAATAGATTTCATATTTCCTTACATTTACTTAGCAAATAGTAAATATCCAATCACACTGACCTATCGTCCAGGCCTAGACCAACGCACACAGAGCTTTCATAGTTCTGCGATTGTTGCTGGGACGCAACAAGCCACACAAGCTGGAACTAAAGACTTCGACTTAATTCCACAGCACAGTATGAATGACAAAATACATACAGAAAAAGACCTACTGAGTAGCATATGACCAATATTTCTGTCAGCTGGAGGTATCAGCTACTGCTGAGATTTTATAGACTTGCCAGTATCATAAAATCTACTCAGCAAAGCATGGATGATCAATAACTTGTTTTACCAGATCCGTCAGATGTGAGAAAAATGTTTCATTTATACACACAACATGATAATAGTTTTTTTTTGTTTGTTTGTTTTTCTATGAAAGAAATGAACAAAACTGCTAGTAAAACTGAAGCTCCTTCCCTGTGCAAAAATAGTACGAAATGTATTTGTTTAAGGTTGAATTTCGCCCTGAAATAAATTAAGTATCTATCTATCTATCTATCTATCTATCTATCTATCTATCTATCTATCTATCTATCTATCTATCTATCTATCTATCCAATCATATTTTGCCATTCTCAGTTGACAATGAAAGTCAAATCAGTCAGTAAAATGTCTGTCTAAATAAAACTATTTAAGTCTTTAATATATTCGAATAAATTGGTAAAATACACATTCATATCAAAATATTAAGACCACCTCCTTGTGTCTACGCTCACTGTCCATCCTCTCAGCTCTGCTGGCCATACAGAGCATTTGTTGCTCTGCATACTTTGTTTGCCACTTTCACCCTGTTCTTTAATGGTCAGTATCCCCACAGACCCACTCTTACCACAGCAACACCCACTAACACAACACCACCACATAGGCCTGTCATAATAAAAACATTATCGAATTATATTACAATATATTTACATTTCCTAAATACGTTTTGCTGACCTCAGTATTGACCATTAATTTGTTTGAAAACATTTGTTTTATTTCAATTATGATTTATTTCTTTATGGTATATACATTTTTACATATTGCGATTCCATTGTCTGAACATACTTAATGGCTACTTATTTGCTAATAGCTTATTGCTCTGTAAAAGGGTGTTATTTCTTCATTATCCTATTATTATATTGTCATTAAATCAGTGGCATAAAATGTTCTTGAAATAACAATAATATTATTTATCAAATAATTTTTAAGTCAATACATAAACCACAAAAAATGTCTGAGTAGAAGTATGATTCACCAGCCAAATCCTGCCTGCTCTGTGGTGGTCCGGCCCATTGAAGAACAGGTTGAAAGGGGCCAAAGAAAGTATGCAGAGCAACAGATGGACTACAGTATTTCATTTTAGAATTACAAAGTGCTCTAGTATGGTCTGAGTAAGTCCTCCTGGATAAAAGTGTGTGACAAATGCTGTAAACATAAAATATTTTTGGTATCCTGCAGCATATAAATAAAAGAAAATATGCAATTAAATGTGATTAAACCATCAGAATCACTTGTGGTATCATTCAGTGAAGCACAAGGAATAAGTCAAGTCGTTCGTTCACAGCTCAGGCTCATTTTTTAAGGCTAGAAATAAAGAGAGAGGCCAGGCTCGCATTCTGAAGCACTCCATGGCAACCCCATCAATGGCAGAGGCTATGCTCAAACAATACAGCGCATGGTATTTCTCTGTCCCTGAAGTAAACGTCTTAACTTGAGAACTCCTACAGTCCACCTTCAAGAGGCCAAGCTTTCAGAGGTTTGGCACTGTGATTAATGGTCACTGCACACTCTATATTAATAGTGTTAACTGAGGAGTGAAGGAGGGCAGGTGATCACACCTACCCCCTTATCCTCATCACCATCATCATCCTGCGCACGTCCATGCCGCTCAACTGCACATGCTTCGGCCTCACTCACCAACCGCAACGTCTTCAGAAAATCACGCTCCCTCGGCTTAACCGCGAGAACGCAAGCCAGAACAAGAGACACAAACACACAGACGATGGACAAATGAGGAGAGATGAACAGAGAGAGAGCAAGAGAGAGAGAGAGAGAGAAAGAGAGAGAGAGAGAGAGAGAGAGAGAGAGAGAGAGAGAGAGAGAGAGAGAGAGAGGCAAACAATAAGAGGACAGCAACTTTGAAGAGTTCTAAGACAAAGTTCCTTAAAGTTCTCTTCCATTAAAATGGAAGTGTGAAGCTCATCATTTAAATTAGTGAGGGTTCACATGATTTAACAGAGCTATTGGAGAATTCGTAAGCTAAACATGGAGACACAAGTTAAGTACTGGATTACTCTAAAAGTGTTCTAACATAACAAAACATATACTTTATTATACCACAGTTAGTTCCGACCCTGAGAGACATTCCAGGGTTGCCAATACTACACGATAATGGCACTCTGACACTCTGATAATGGCTCTTCAGGTATTACTCCTCAAAATACATGTAACCTAGCAACAACGCCAGCGCTTACAAGACAGAGCTGTGCCTGGACTTTTTCCCCCAACGACGATCCTGTTCATTTTCCTTTCGTACACATTATTTTAACAGAGTAAAGGGTTATGGCGCAGGGACCGTTATCTGCTTTCTGATTTGTAAACAAAAGAAAATCGGATGTAAATAAAAAGTAATTGGCTATGGCTATGTAGTTACTGTGATTGTGTTTAACTTGAGTTGAGGGGTGTCTTTTTATCTCCGCTGCTCTCGTTCACCAGCTCAGCAGCACGACTCTAGAGCGATACACCAAAATACTCACTTTTAACTTAAACAGAGAGAACTTGGCATCGTTTAGTGTGTGATATATATATCACTATGATCTGAATCCGCTGTAAAAAAAATGGTAAAACCATGACATTTTATTGACTTGATGCATATATCTCTGCTTCTGTCCTGATAATGCAGCTTTGTTTCCCAACAAATCCGGTGTGAACACCGTCCGGCTCGCTGGAGAGAACCAAAGTTCAGAAATCCTGTAGTATCCGTTCGTTGAAAAGAGCAAAAAGGAACATGTGATGGAATGGAACTATTCTACCTTGCGGAAGGTTGATAAAAAAAAGTCTTCTTTATCTTATAACCTAATAATAAACGGCGATGACCAACTGTGGTATAATCACAATAATACACTCGAGGTTTGTGCTATAACATGAGATATTGGCACTGGTGTACTGATCTCTCATGTTATAGCACTCCCTCTTGTGTATTATTACGTTAATATAAAGATTTTCAAAAGCCAACTTGCTTCACAAAAGTCTTTCAAAGAAATACTACAAGAAACTGCAAGCTCTTGGTCATTTTCTCATATTCATATTTAACACGATAAAAGTAACCTCTTTTATGTAATGAAGTGAGTGTAAAACTCAAATTAAACAAATTAAAAAGACACCTATGGCATTTTAATTTGAAGCATGTCAAAGCTTATTTCTGTTAATCATATTTTATACATATATTTTGACAGATATGAAATGAATTCTTATTAAGTCTAAATATCGTGTAAGTTGCATTGGATTTATGGTGTTTTGTCTAATGTTACCAGACTACCATCTACCATTAATCTGTTTTTATTTATTTTTATTTTTTTAAGCCTGAAATGACACTGTTTGATGCCCTCAATTTAAAATATTCACACTAAAGCATTTACACTGTTTATTAGGCTGTATTTACTCACATCAAAGAACTGAATTTTTAAAAACACTGAACAAACAAGCAGTTCTACTAAAAATGGCTGACATATAATCCCTGTCCAAAGAAAACAAAATCTCCAAATTAGTAACTTTACAAGAAAAGAGAAAAAAAACTTCTTAATTTTCAATGGCCATCAATGTGTACTGATTTTATTCCAAGAAATTATGAAGCATTTCTATTGGTCCATTTATCATGAAATTTTCACTGAGTGTTTAAGTGATGAAGTAACATTAAATAAATTGACAATAATGGAGATTCTTCTTTGGACAGCTACGATATGTTTCTTCATTTAATGACACACCCTCAGAAATATTGTAAATTGAATTAATACACAAATGGTAGGTGCTGGACACAAATTTTATATTTTCATTTATAGTAGAGATCTGTAGGATGCTTGCAACACCTTAGTCTTAATGCTTTCAAAATGATTTAGTAAAAATATAAATATATTAGGCTGCCAGCTCTCCCACTGCAGGGGATCAGTTTACCTGTTTCTAATGAAAGGACCTACATGGGTATAGCCATGCGCCATAACAGAATTAATGGATATGGTCTCCTATACATAATTAACAAACAGAATTATTAAAATTCCGTAACATATGTATTGCAAAACGTCAGTAGCTTGATAGATGAGTATAAACTGGAACAATATACTATTTCCAGCAGAGTTTATATAAAACACTTTCAAAACCATAGTGCAAAAGGATTCCCTAAAAGCTAATGCCAGTCATCATTACATGGTTTATGCATTCAAGCTACATGATGTAATGCAAAATGGTGTAATTGACTTTGAATAAACAAAACACCTTATTAAAATATTTTGAACATTTGCCTCCAGCAAAACCTACCAGTAGTATTTTATTTTTCAAATTCAAGGAGAACAAACACAATGCACAGAGAACTATCTACTGTTAGATGCACTAGGGTGGTTAAGCCCAAAAGCACAAAATGTTGTGTTACTGAGCATAACGAAGAATAGCAAGTTAGAAATGTGTTTATAAGCTTTTATATGTTTAATGACACACTCAAATGTGGACTGCTGCAACTAGCAAAGCTACAGTATTGGCCCCTACAGCATTGTGAGGTTACCACAAGGAAGTGCAACTTGTACAATCAAAATCAAAGGGCTTTTTCCCACTGCACATTCCAAAATAAGCACTGGCTCAAACAGGGATCAACTGAACTCTAACAAAAGGAAATTCTCCATCTGTTTTGGAGATGGCTAGAATCTTCATAAAGACTGACCATGGTTTAATTTTCATTTTGGTGAATTAATTATAGCCTAAAATATCTAACTTGGCTAATGTTACACTGCTTGCCAGTTATACTTAGCTGAGCTCATGCACTCCCTTGCTTACTAACTTAATGCTAGCTGAACTAGCATATTATGGCTGACCTAGCAGACCCTAAATGAATGCAACTGTAATTTTTCTTTTCTTTTTTTCATATAAAATCATGAAAAAACACTAACCCTGTAATTGTTAATAGCACTAGATAACTAGCTTATTTTAAATAGTTCAATGAATAGTAATAATTGCATAAATATATCTTTCTACATCAAATTATGTTGCACTTATTTGTGATGACTAAGTGGTGACTTCATCTTCATTTGGAAGAGTAAATAACAGACAATGCTATTCTTTCAGCTGCAGGGAGGGCACTTTGGGTCCCTATATAATACCAGATTCGATCCATATAGCAACAATCTTGAGCACATACAACTGGACCCAAACCCAACCACTCTGAAACTGTGAATACTAAAACAATGGAACATATATAATG
Source organism: Hoplias malabaricus (assembly GCF_029633855.1). Classification (NCBI taxonomy): domain Eukaryota; kingdom Metazoa; phylum Chordata; class Actinopteri; order Characiformes; family Erythrinidae; genus Hoplias; species Hoplias malabaricus. The sequence continues at coordinate 28,138,558 of NC_089807.1, forward strand.
AAGGTAGACATAAGCAACTGAGACAGTTGTACTCACCAATGTATCACCAGACAGGACTTCCAGTAATGAGATTAGGTTATGTCCATCTCGCAGGTCCTCGTACAGGTCATTTATATGTTTTCGTACCTGCAACACAAGCAGAAGAATTCACACACAGAATTCACTGGGCTGTTAACAAATATCATATAAAAAATAAGAAGAAAACATTTCCTGGGCTTCTGTGGTGACAGGTTGAGTCTATCGTAGTTTATTATTAATCTCGTTATTGGTTGCAGGCATTACAGTGTACAAAAGTGAACACCTTCTAAAAACCTCTCAGGTTTGACTGGGTTTCAAATAACAAGCCCTTCCTTACAGAAAAACATTTAATCTAAATTAAAATTGGAACTTAACTATGCACTGTAAATCATGTGTTAGTCAGCCATTTTTCTCAAAGGCTGAAACTAAAAAGTCATCCTCCACACTGCGTAGTGCACAGTGTAGGTCAGAAAATAATGTTTTTTCCATTAATTAGTTAGTGTAAATGAGTTAGAATAAGAAATATGTGCGCAATTGGGACACAGCTCAAATGTTTTGTCAACACTCATTCTAATAAATGCATGCATTTGCTTTAAGTTGCAGCCATGACTGGCACAGATATGCAAATGCACACACAGCTTGTCTATAAGAAATGAAAAGAGTGTAATCTCTTCATCCACTTCCGGTCTGTAAAAGCTATGCTAGCAGTTGACTAACGACAGAACTCTTATCTTCACTCTTCGCACCACTTCAACCTGACACCCCACAGCTTTAGGGAGCTCTCTGTGCAGAGTGCCCAGCCCTGAATACCATGTTGCTGAAGTCACTGAGCCTCACTAACCCAGCCATCTCCCCCCTAAACACAGCCAGTCACAGCTGAGCTACCAAAATAGATCAGAGGCCTTCAATTCTGGGTCAAAAAGTGCGCCCCTACCCAGCAGCCATCAGTGCTTGAACTAAGTCTTTTGAACCCCAAAAGTTTTCACTGGGCTGTGAAGCAATGGAATCAATATCAGTTCCCTACCTCACTATTGTTTTATGGGAGAATCCCATTCAGTCATCACATAGATGTTCCAGCATCTATTGTAAAGCATTTTTAGAGAAGTGGAATATGGGGGGCATGAAACTACCTGTTGATACCTCTCATTCCCAAAGAAATACTGTATTCTAGCGTTCACAAACTTTTGTCAATTTGCTTTTCTGTGGAGATTACACTGGATAATTGTTCATTATTGAACATTAATGCCAGAAAATGTTCAGATTCCCCACTCAAGCCCAATTAATTACAGCAGTAAACATAACGTTCTATTCTGTTACATGATTAACATGGATAAGAGTGTCTGCCAAAAGCAATAAAGGTAGAGGAATGCCTATAAACAAATATTACTTAGTCAAACAATGTCTTTTGTGTCAATTGAGAATGCTAAGACAATGAGATACTTATTAGCTCCATTAGCTTCACAGCCTCAGTAAAAAATGATAAAAGATACACTAGGTTAGATTTGGTATTCTTGATCCAGTGCTCCCCCAGGTGTGCGTGTTTGGGGAGTAGGTCGGTCCTACCCTCGTCCTGAAGTTACACAATGTAGTTCCTGCAGTACTGAGCCTGAAGTAGCTACGAGAGAAGCCCTATTCTCCTTATTACAGGTCAGTGCGGCATCACAATGATTTTTAAGCTGTAATTGCAAGATGGTGCTACCCACAAGGGTACATATTTAGCACTTTTAGTTATGGAAAATAATTGTACGATATTATATATGAATTGTTCATTTTTAATTGTTTTAATTTTAAACTGTTTCATCACCAGGAATTTAATTGAATTATTTTATTAGCTTACAAATATTTACCCCTCCCTCTTTACTCTTAGGGAACACAACTGAACTTTAAAACTAACTTGTACCTTTAAAGGCACATTTACACTATTTTTAACTTTAGTGACACTAATGTATCAGTATCTGTACCTGTACAATGTCTTGTTTTCTGACTGTGTAGTGCTCCTTTAAGAATTTTCAGACATCAAATGTGTACTAGCTATTAACAAAGTGTGTAGTCAGGGAAAATTCAATAGATTTAATGGTGTACCAAATAGCTTTTGATGTTTATGTTCAGTTTTTTATATAATATGTTTTACTTTAATCTAGTTAAACATATTCAGTATATTTAATATGCAAGTAAGACATTCAACTATTTTTAAAAATGCACCAATGAAAGCAGTAAGCACTGCTACCCAAGTTCAGACTGAATTATAGGTTTGCTATGTGCCACCCACATTCACTCTCTCTCTCTCTCTCTCTCTCTCTCTCTCTCTCTCTCTCTCTCTCTCTCTCTCTCTCTCTCTCTCTCTCTCTCTCTCTCTCTCATTCTCAGCCCAACACAATGATGCTTCTGGATAATGACACAAAGTTCTCAAAGTTTACATTTCGTTGGTCAATAAAAAAGAAATAAATCAATCTTATACCAATCTAAACAGCCCTCACAGACACTCATAAATCCATTTAAAATCACTATGCTATAATTTGCAGTATAATAGTTAGCCCAAAAGCATTTCCAGCAAGCTCTCACTTGTTCCATTACTTGAAAAGCATCTGTGATGCTTTCAGTCTGAGTCAGCTGAGACAGTTCAGTGCATGCAGATTGTAGCAGCAGATGAACAAATGTCAGCAAACCAGATTAAAACGTTATTCTTCGGGAACCACACCTTTCAGCCAAAGCGAAGGGAAATATTCTTGCTAAATTGTGAATAGTATCATAATCAATGTTGCTGTGACTAAACACTTGACTAAACAAGAGCCAACCTGTTTTGACCATCTTGGAAACAATAGCATCATGTCTTCTGTTATTAACTCAATACTCTGCACCCAGGTTCTATATTGGATCTGATTTTCAAACTCCTGGTAACCTTATAAACAGTGAAATACAGAGTAGTGGGGTGTCTCACAAACAAGCTTTCTTAGTCTGATAACTTAAAGGAATGCTAGGTAAAGGTTTACTATTTTTGCTCCTGGGATCCTCTTACTGTTGCAGAATGTGATTCACTTTTACAGCAGACATGTCACATTTAGCATTTTAATATATTTCGTTTTTCAAAATGAATACAGTACAAAATAATTACCTAAAAAATGAAACAATGTTAATGACAACAAATATTAAATTGATAGCCATGACAGTCAAAAGAAAACAAATACAAACCAAAAAGGTATTGAAGCATTAGCTTACTGTGCCTACCCTATTTACTTAGCTAATTAACAGTCCTTTTACTTCTGTATTTAGACATTACAAAACAACCAAAGAAAGAATATCAACAATTTATTTATTTATTTATAGAATAATTCATTTTGAGTTAAAAGTGAGTTACACATTTTCAGTTCCATATCAAAACTATTTCACTAATTTACCCCTTAAAACATATACATTTATTTTTGCTCTTATTTTTGTAAACATACCTGTTCCTCTGAGTTCATATTTGATTTCTTTAATTTCAAACAATTTCTAAACAGATGTATTGTTCTTTGTACATTATTTTAAAGTTAACTAGATCACTGAATTTTAAAGCATGTAAATTAATACATCGTTTGTTTGTTGGTTTATAACAATCCTTTCAAATCTTATAGTTTTATAGAAAATTGGCTTAGTTTTAGTCTTATATGTGTGTTTCCATACATCCCTTCATCAAGAATAATGTGGAGGAGGGGTTGGGGTGGGGCTGGCATTCCTACCCTCCTCCAAAAGCTACATACTGCAGTTTCTACAGTGCTGAGCTCAGAGTATTAACAACAGAGGGTCTGTTCTCCCTATTACAGGTCAGTAATGCATCGTAATGATTTAAAAAAATAAAAATGCTACATATTGTTAAGCCCAGGAATAACTGTCACATAGGAAAGTCCCTCAGCTGGAGGGTGTTGAATTTCAGCTTAACTTTTCCTCTTACTGAGTGAGACTACTTGTGAAATGCTCTTGTAAATACAAAGCACAACACAATAAATATTAATCATGGTTCCTGCAGGTCATTGTGTTTACATTTCGGCCTGAAACCAATTGGCACCTCATATCAACACATGGGGTCACTGTGCTTCCTGATCTACAGAAAGAATAAGCAATAATATTTCCCTCCAGTTACACTTCAGTAAGCTCCAGAATATCAGAACATGATTATTTATAATATTGTACAAGAGAATGCCAGGTGAAAACAGATGCTGAGAGATGATGGCTTACCTTGAGGAGATGCTGGTTGATCCATTTTGTAAACGTCTTTTTCTGCACTCTGTCTCTTTCATCTGTAAAAGACAAACAAAAAGCATAATGTTACTTCTGAATCAATCACTCTGTTTAATATAAGAAAGCAGGGACAGACGAATCTGAAAAATGCATAGACAACACCAAAAGAGGCAAAAAAGTCAGATAATATTGGTCAGTATAACTTTACATTTGCATTATTATTTTAATTCCATATTTAATACATTCCATATAATATGACTGTATTAAATATACAGGCATCACCCAAAACATTTGGTTAATATTTTTCATATAAATGTCTGAATCAGATGTTATAGTGCTTTGATGAAATTCAATTATTTAAATGTAAATAAAAGCATACTTTTAATATATTATAATTAAACCATTATTTAGAAATTCATTCATTCATTCATTCATTCATTGTCTGTAACCACTTATACAGTTTAGGGTCATGGTGGGTCTGAAGCCTACACGGAATTAATGGGTGCATGGCAGGAACACACCCTGGAAGGAGCGCCAGTTCTTATTATTTAAAAATGTCCCCCCAAAAAAAATCATAAGTAAGAGTTAAAAACAAAATGTAAAATCAATAGAAAAAACAAGCTCCTAACAAACATGCAAGACCTGTAAGAACACCAAGACTCTCAGCACCACAAACACAAATAAACATTCCTGTCCATCCTTCTCCTGGGAGAAGACACCAGGACCCTGGTCCTCATAACATAAATAAATAAGTTTAAAATTACTTAGATGGTTTGTGAGAAGCTGCAATGCAACCAATTTCTGAGACCAAACTTTGAAATTGTATTGTTTTAAGTCTTATTGGGTTGCTGGGTTATCTTCAGTAATGTATAGGTTTCTGCTGTTTTTTTCCAGACACAAAGAAATTATTTCAGAGCCATTTCAACTGGACAATAAATGAATGAGTTGTGTCATGACCCTTGTACAATGTTTTGTATACACTCCTAAAAATGATGGTTCTACAATGGTTCTTTATTGAAGCAAATAATTCTACATAGAACCGTGAAAAATTAAAGAACATTTTTCATGATCTTTGCACCATGAAGGAGTTCTTCAACTTAATGGAGGATGTGCTATAGAAAGTTCTGTATAGCACCTTTTAGAGAAGGGTTCTGTATTGCACCAAAAAGTGGTTCTATCGTTACAACATCAAGCTTGTTACAACAGAAGAACCATTTTGGTGCCATATAGAACCCTTTCTAAAGAGTGGTATATAGAACCATCTGAGCACATTTTCCATCAATCTGAAGAAGCCATTTACTATGCAAAGATCATGCAAGGGTTTTTAAGTGTTCAGGGTTCTATATGTAACCATTCCCTTTAATAAAGAACCCTTGTAGAACCATCATTTTTAAGTGTGTTTTGATTAGAAATTCATTCATTCATTCATTATCTGTAACCGTTTATCCAATTCAGGGTCGCGGTGGGTCCAGAGCCTACCTGGAATCATTGGGCACAAGGCAGGAACACACCCTGGAGGGGGTGCCAGTCCTTCACAGGGCAACACAGACACACACACACATTCACACCTACAGACACTTTTGAGTCGCCAATCCACCTGCAACGTGTGTTTTTGGACTGTGGGAGGAAACCGGAGCAACGGGGAGAACACACCAATTCCTCACAGACAGTCACCCGGAGCAGGAATCAAACCCACAACCTCCAGGCTCCTGGAGCTGTGTGACTGCGACACTACCTGCTGCGCCACAGTGCAACCCTTGATTAGAAATATTAGTGAAAAATCCCAAAGCTGTATTCCTATATTTTTCAACACTTTACAATCAAGGTACAATAATTAATGGTACTTAAAGACAGTAAGAAGCATTACTAAATGACTAAGCAAAGTCACAGTTAATCACTTAGTAATGACAGAAACAAAAACAAACATTATTTTAGGAGTTTATAAAATCCTAAAAGAATGCTAGTTAATGCTAGTTCTTGTTTATTATCTTTACTTAATGAATAATTGTGACATTACCTAAACATTTAATAGGGCATAATACTGTCTTAAGTATAATCAATTATTTACTTTTATTATAAAGTGTTATTGAAAAAAAAATATGTCATGTGCATTTAATCAAGAATTATTTGAAATTGACATTCAGAACTTCTAACCAAAATCTTGTCTATATCGATAATATCGATTATTTTTATCCTGTTATGTTCCCACTGTACGTTCATGTACTGTCCCTTTAAAACCATGCTACCACTCTGTAGTCAGGTGATTCTGCCCCTATCTGCCACATGAAAGCAACCTAAACACAGAGGCCAACAGAAAGACTCGAGCAGTTCGTACTAAAGAAAATTTGCATTCATATCGCCTAGCACTAATGTCATGCGTTTACGTCCTTGTGGCATAATTTTAACCAGGACAGTGCTCTCTCTGTTTCTCTCTCTCTTGCATAAGTCTTGTTTAATGAATTTTATAGGATTCCAGGGTGCAGCAATGTTTCTTAAACATTTATTTACAGAAAAATTTGCCTATATGGACAACATACTAATACACCCACAGGAGCTTTTATGACATCCCATTTTATGAAATCCCTAGACATCAGTATGTAGTTGGTCTTCCGTTTGCAGCTATAGCAGCTTCCACTCTTCTGAGAAAACTTCCTGGAAAGATCTTGGGAGTGTGTCAGTGTGAATTTTTGCACATTCATCCAGAAGAGCATTTGTGAGGTCAGGCAGGGATGATGAAGAGAGGACCTGGCTTGCAATCTCTGATCTAGTTCATCCCATATGTTGGAAGCATGCAATTGTCCAAAATGTCTTCGTATGGTACGAAGCATTACAGAACGTATTTCCATTGCTCTCCACTCAGTGTGGCATTGGGACTGGAAGAAACACAATTCAAAAATAAGGAAGAGTTTTCTAGTACATAAGGCCATATAGTGTATTTTACACTTTAATTTAATGCAAATTATTGCGATCTGAGTCACATGATGATGATGATGACTTGTATTTTTTATTTACAAGGTCAACTGCAGCTAGTGTACGATAGCCAGCTTGTCCAGATTGTACAAGGTTTCTCAACACAGTCTAACTACTACTTAACAGGGTCTACACTGTTTAATGATCTTAATTTTGTTCTTCAAGGATGGTCTGATACTTGAAATCCCATTTTACATTAAAACATCAGGAACTCATATTCAGTGCAATACGATTCATATTCTCAGAGGAGAGTGCAGATAATTATAGAAAGCTAAATTGAAAAGACTCCATGAGGATTTGGTTCCATTACATACTGTTCCTGACCACAGTATTTTCTGTTTCCCGTAACCACGGCGACTGCCCACATCCATGCCTCAGACACAGAAGGACCAGTGTCCCAGTTTTAGAATGGGGATATGGAGACTCTTGTATATGGTATCAGAGCCAATGTAGATAAAGTATTATTTAAATAGTGATAATCAGAAAGACTGCAATATATTTAACGGCTACACAGTCATCTGTAGTGTGTGCATTTTCACACATTTTCTTTGTTGCAGCCACACTGACCACTCTCCATTCATCAGCGTCACTGCTCAGTGAGCTAATAATTCAATGAATTGAATGAATAATTCAATCATGGAGGTGTTAATAAGTTAAAGTGCAATACAGTGAAACTAACCAAGCTTGAATTCTTTGCAGTGATAGGGATATGAATGGGTCACCAATCTCCAATGCCAATATAGCAGTTTTATGCTGAAATTCTGCAGGAAAAAAATATACTGGTTCTTTTTAAACCAAAACAAAAGCAATACTGGCATCACCAGACACTCACACCTACACACAAATGAAATCCACACTATCCCAATGTTCATGTAACAATCTTGCGTCTTTGAACTTAGCTCTTGGTTATTTTAATCATTTTTAACCATTTCTAATGGTCTATTTATCATTACAAATTCAATGTACACTCTCGTAAAAATGTACGTTAGAGGTACATCATTGGTCAATTTATATGTACCTTTAAAAGTACAACCTTGGTGTTAAAGTCCAGTTGTGTTCCCTAAAGGTACATTACATTCTCTTCTCCAGAAGGAGAGCTGAATATTTGTAAGATTTCATAATAGAGCTCAGTAAAAGAAAAGAAAGTCCTGAAGGTGAAATGGGTGTATGAAATCAACACAATTTTAAAAATCCGCAATTATAATAGAATAAGGTACAATTATGTTCTCTAATTAAATGTATTAAAGGTGTACCCTTGAGGGTAACACCACAGTGACAGCAAAATGTAACATCACAACAACAGTTTTTCTGAAAATGTATATTGAAGCTGGCACCATTGCATATAATAAAACAGCGTGATATCCTTCACCATTTCTCACTTCAGAGAAAACCACAACCACAGCAACATGCCATTAAAATCCTCATCACCTGCCAATACTACACATCAAAGACAACCACAACACAGGAAGCCGACCTGTCACATAGAAAACGTGGCGCAGGAGCAGGAAGCAGCACAGGAGGAAGAGGAGGAGATTTACTAACCCATACAGCACATGAGCATCACCATGTGAGCCTTGAACTCCCTGTCGCTCTTCAGATACTTCATCGTCCCCGGTTTAAACGCACTCCATGGCGTCTGCATGATCTGTCACTGCCACTGTAGTGAACGCATGGACGCTCCGAAAGACGCTGCTACTGACTACCGCCTACATGCCTACAAGGCAACTTCTCACTCAGTTTCTCTATTACTCCTTTCGCTACAGAACAAGTCAGGTCAGGTTTTCCAGAATCATGCTGTGAGCAAGAGGCTCCGCCACATGGCCAAATGTTTACTCAAGGCCTACGCACTCCACTTCCTTGTACAGCTCAATAGGAACAGGAGAGTGTTAGAGACACGGGGCTGTGTCCTGCAGCCTGGACCTTTCAGAGGAGCACAGGAGGAGGAGACTGACTGACTGACTGACTGACCTTCTGGACTGTTTTATCAGTGGGAGAATGAAAGCAGTGTTTACATACACTCTCAGAAAAAAATGTATGGTAGAGGTACATTATTGTCACTAAAGCTACAAACAGTGTAAATGTACTTTTAGAGAATAAAACAACTGTTGGACCTTTAAAGGTATGAAACCAACACAATTTTACACACAAATAAAAAAATAAATGTTGTTTTATACAAAATTTGAATCTTGGTAAGATACAGTTTACAAAATAAGCAAATGTTTTTTGCTTTTTTTTACAGTAAAATAAAACTTTGTAATTAATATAACCATGTAATACTGATATATTATACATATTTAATGTATTATAATTAATATTAGTATTACATTGATTATGTTTCAACAGTGCGTTATTGAGTTTTCAGTGTTTATTTTTTATATAGTCAAGAATATAATTATCGCAAAGAATGGTATATTGAAATATTGTGATATTATTTTAGGTTCATATCGCCCACCCCTAGTTCAAAGCCAATTTTTATTGTGTTCCAGAGTTTATTTACTTACTGGAGTTCAATAAAGTTGTCTGTAAAAATACCAATACCAATACCAATAAAGTAGTCTATACATCAATACTACATATTAATATTAATTCTGGAATATACCTATGACTATACTGTGTATTTAGTAATGTAGGTTTTACTTAAGTTAACAAACCCAGTAATCCTACATGTCTCCTGTGATCTCTTATTGTGCTCAGATTTACCTTGAGATTAACATTCGAGTTTACCTGAGACAGAAATATAATCAGGGAATTTCCACCAAGACAAAGAAACTTCTCAATGTTGATGCTGCAAAAGAACTATAATTATGATTTTAATCTGGGCCTCCTTTGGTCAAATGTGGTTATTAGACCATAATTTTAAAAGAATCCCCTTTAAAATGTCTGAGCGCTAAAATAGCTACATGAAACAAGTTATGAAACAAGTTCTACCTCTGAGTAGATCATCACACACTTGCCTCAAACTCTGTAAAATTCACACATGGCCTCAGACAGACTTGTTTATGTAAAATGCAGATGAGAAACCCAGATGAGAACATAGGGATCATACACTATACTTAAAATGATTTAACAGAAGAGAACTGATGAACAACAATAATAATAAAACAATTAATAGAAAGAAAAAACACAAATATTTCTGAGTAGGTTCAACCAGTTGCTTCTGTTTTTGTATTTTATATATTAGTTAACATCATTTATTTGAGTGTTTAAGAAGTGTGACATTTTAAAACTGTTCATCATATTTGTAAAAAATAAAAAATAAAAAATATTGGTTAGCAGGATGGCTTTAAAATCATAATCTGGTTTTAAATAAATCAATTATTTTAGACATGGTGAGAAGAGGAGTATATTCCAAAGCAATACTTTCATCCATGGCTTTGTATCGTAACATAGAAATATCTTGTCTGAAAATATTTCTTAATCTAGGCGTCAATTTATGAGTCACATTAATGACTAGCACAAGCAGGCAAGCACTGTTACATAAGGCCACCTGATAAATCAGACATGATGTCTGAGAGGATGTTTACTACAGTGCACTCTGTGAAATGAACCAAAAGAACTGTGCCATGGACATTAGAGAGAAAAGACTTGTGCAATCACTGATCATGTTTAAACAAATGAAAAGCCGAATCTGCTAAGAGGCAGCAGTAGACGGGCAGCAGAAGGTTTAACCTGCTCTTTATCACAAGCCTGAGTCTATCCTATTAGAAACAAACGAGATATATTTTCTGGACTAGTTTTAAACCAGAGAGAATTGCCAGAGGAATATATCCTTGTAACTGAACTAAAGACTAGGTTAAATCTGTCTGAGAAACCAGTTCATCTGGTCCAGCTTTGTTTTTGGTTCAAAATGTTTTCAACTACAACAGAGACAAACTATGAGAGAGCACTACATGTAGCCTCCAGGTTTCTTAGTCTCAGACTAAGCAAATGAAGTTTAAACAATATGTAAAAGATTAAATCATCTACTGACAAAATACACAGAAGCTGAATCTTAAGGCCTCTCCAGAGAATGAGGAGTCTAATCTTGGGAGAATAGTGCCCTCTTGAGGGCTGGAAACAATTCAGTTATATTCTTGGGACATTCTCCACAAACTGCTCAATGCTGCAATAAAATAAATAAGTGCAGCTTTCTTTTTATCAAATGAAACTAAATGGAGCTAAAGGTCAGAGCTGCTCATAAATTCCACAGCTCTATTCACAGCCGATCCTTTTTTAAAGTCCATGCTAACACCTGGAAGCTGTTTTACTGGCACCGGCATTCTGTCTCTGTGATCATAAACAAGTCAATCTCAAAAGCAAAGATAACCATAAGATAGTAATGATGATGATGATTAAGCAAACAATGCTCTAATCATAAACACATTAGGCTCAATAAATTCCAGAAGCCTGAGCTCCTCTCAGGAAACTTATCACAGTCTTTAATCGGAGAGTGGCAAAAGTCTTTTTTAATCCAGCCATTCAGTGCCAACTTACTTTAATCAAGTTCTGAAATAGCCTTTTACCACCCATTTACATTTTCTGTAACACAATTAAAGACAAGTGATCTGTGATCTGTTAATGCTCCTGAAGATTTGATTAACAGACAAAAGCACAAAAAGATTTGCAGTGATCAACTTGATTGGATTTTGTAAATATAATCAAATTTAAAATGAGATGCTGGTAGGTCTGTGCTCGTATCATTTGCCATAATTTGTAAAAACGATTAAAAAATCCTCATTATACTGATAATCATCAAATTCAGACTTGTTTACACAATGAGGTCATGTTACCCACAATATTGCACACGTTCTTTACATGAGTTATTTAGTGCACTCTGGTTGTTTAATATTATTCATGTATTCATAGTCTGTAACGGCTTATCCAGTTCAGGATAGCAATGGGTTCAGAGCCTACCTGGAATCACTAAGCGCAGGGCAGGAACACACCCTGGAGGGGGTGCCAGTCCTTCACAGGGTGACACATACATACACACACACACACACACACACACACACCTATGTATACTTTTTTGAGTCGCCAATCCACCTACTTACATGTGTTTTTTCAACCATGGGAGGAAACTGGAGCACACGGAGGAAACCCAGGCGGACACAGGGAGAACACACCAAACTCCTCACAGAGGAGGCGTGGGTTTCCTCATGGTGCTCCGGTTTCCTCCCACAGTCCAAAAATACACATTGGTAGGTGGATTGGTGACCCAAAAGTGTCCGTAGGTGTGAGTGTGTGTGTTGCCCTGTGAAGGACTGGCGTCCCCTCCAGGGTGTATTCCCGCCTTGCGCCCAATGATTCCACGTAGTCTCTGGACCCACCACGACCCTAAACTAGATAATTGGTAACAGATAATGAATGAATGAATTAATTAATGATTAATGTTAATATAACATATATTTTGTTGCAGTAGTGTTTTCTTAAATTAATTAAAGTGTAATTCAGTTATTGCCAAAATACCCTAAAATATCATGATATAGTTTTAGGGTAATATCGCTCACCCCTAGACACCCTACAAAGAATTTGAACAGAGGTATGTTTACGAAACTAAATGTCATTTTAATATCATGCACAGCAGTACAAACTATGACTCTTTATTTAACCCATCCATGGCAGTGAATAACACACACACACAAACTAGCGTACCATGGTTAGTGAAGCCACAACCTATTTTGGAAATGAAGTTGTTACTTTTTTATATTTTTTATTTATTTATTTTTTATTGGAATCACTGGGAGCAAGGCAGGAACACATATAAAGTGCAATATATATATATATATATATATATATATATATATATATATATATAATTATATTGCACTATATGTGTTCCTGCCTTGCTCCCAGTATATATATTTTTTCACTATGCAAATTGTCCAGCGAGCCTACAGGTCTTCTGAGTTTTATATGTAAGGCTGATATCAGTACAAACGATATGTCCAAACATGTGTGGATACTCCTTTTAATTAGTTCAGCTACATGAAGGTGCACGCCTTATGGGCACTGGCATTTAACTGTACACCCAGAGTTTGTATAATCTCAATAGAAATACACTGAAAAAAGAATTGGGCGTCACACAAGAAGCTAAGGACACCATGTTCAATGCAGAGTACTGGCTAAAGGAACATAAAGCCTCCCAGCTCTGGTGTGTGGATTCGTTCTGTTAATTGATTTTAAATACATAGGCTAATATCAGTACTTGGAAAGCCTTCCAAGAATATCGGACTTTCATTACCTGTGTACACAAACTTTTGGCCTTCTAGTGTATCTCTCCCCACCGTTAACATATTTTCAAAATATTTTACCTCGGAAACACCATAAAACGATATCTCCAATAAGCCGTGCATAAATATACCATGTCTTTTCTGCAAAAATGTGTGTTAGAGCCCACCACTGTGCACTGTTTTACAGTCATTTAGTTCCTCTGAAACAATGACTGATTACATTATCCATCCATTATCTGTAACCGCTTATCCGGAGCACCCGGAGGAAACCCACGCGGACAACACACCAACTCCTCACAGAAAGTCACCCGGAGTGGGAATCGAACCCACAACCTCCAGGCCCCTGGAGCTGTGTAACTGCGACACTACCTGCTGCACCACCGTGCCGCCCTGATTACCTTATTATTAATTAAATAAAAATGATGTAATTGTCCTTTAAAGCAACCCTTGGTAGTATTTTTGCCTTAAAATCACAGGTTCAAAATCACTGTGATGATTCACTGAACTGTAATAGGGAGAACAGAGTCTCTGTCACTGTTACTCTGGGCTCAGCACTGCAGGAACTATACTATGCAACTTTTGGAGAATGGTAAGGAACCACCCCCTCCCTCCCTCTCCCTCATCCTTTCAGGACATTGCTTAAAATGTGAATTGCACTCTACGACTGTAGCCCAGGAGCAAAACTACCAATTCAGGTCTAGCGTTGCTTTAAGCAAATCAGGATGTGACAGGAAGCTCAAAATATTCTCACTGACAGAGTGAAGACATTATGGTGTCCAGGATAATGTAAAATAAATCCACTGTTTAATTTAATTAATTATTATTATTTTTATTATTATTATTATATACATTACTATTAAAAGCTATAAGTAACTTCACCATAGGTTCCACTTGCCTGACAGACATAAAATAGTTAAAGACACAGTTGGAGAAAAAAGTAACAATAAAACACTTCACAGCTGTTTATAAAGACTGCCAAAAGAACCAGATATCCATTCCAAAAACCAATGATATCCTTTTGGAAATAAAGTACGCCAACAATCAGCACGAAATGGATAAGTGGTTACAGACAACTCTTATTCATTACTGCAGTTTTCACAGCATTGTTGCAAAATTCAGCAGAAAGCTATAGACGAGCTTAAAATAAGTAAATAAATAAAAGTTTGTGTCTTTAAAATAAATGCACTATGCATCTGTGCTTAATAAAGCTAGGCCTAATATCATACACTTCAAATTGTGAATTAGGGATGTTCAAATCCAAACCACTTCCAATCAACTGTTTCTTCTACCAATAATATTATAAAAATTAACAAATCAGTCTAAACATCAACGGTGTAGAAAGTTGTCACAGACTTTCAAATGAATTCAAACTAGCCATTAAATATCTGAGTGCAGAATCTGTAAATATTAAATGAGCAGTTATGCTCTGAATTTTTCAGCCACTTTACTCCAAGCTGAATGCAACCGTGACACCAGTACAAAATCTAATCCCATAATTTTTCTTTCACAAGTCTCAAATGGGATTAAACTAAAAGCACTGCCAAAATTTTCTGCCATAAATTCTGGTTTAAACTGCTGTTAGCAGTGCGCTTAAAACCAAGAGAATTGAGAAAGCTACTGTACATGTACGTACATGTTGTAGACAAGCATTATAAGAAAGAGCACTGCATATACAGGGGTTGGACAATGAAACTGAAACACCTGTCATTTTAGTGTGTGAAGTTTCATGGCTAAATTGGACCAGCCTGGTGGCCAGTCTTCATTAATTGCACATTGCACCAGTAAGAGCAGAGTGAGAAGGTTCAATTAGCAGAGGGTAAGAGCACAGTTTTGCTCAAAATATTGCAATGCACACAACATTATGGGTGACATACCAGAGTTCAAAAGAGGACAAATTGTTGGTGCACGTCTTGCTGGTGCATCTGTGACCAAGACAGCAAGTCTTTATGATGTATCAAAAGCCACGGTATCCAGGGTAATGTCAGCATACCACCAAGAAGGACAAAACACATCCAACAGGATTAACTGTGGACGCAAGAGGAAGCTGTCTGAAAGGGATGTTCGGGTGCTTAATATTAAATAAAGCCATAAAACCACAGCTGCCCAAATCACAGCAGAATTAAATGTGCACCTCAACTCTCCTGTTTCCACCAGAACTGTCCGTCGGGAGCTCCACGGGGTCAATATACACGGCCAGCTACTATAGCCAAACATTTGGTCACTCATGCCAATGCCAAACGTCGGTTTCAATGGTGCAAGGAGTGCAAATTTTGGCTGTGGACAATGTGAAACATGTATTGTTCTCTGATGAGTCCACCTTTACAGTTTTCCCCACATCCGGGAGAGTTATGGTGTGGAGAAGGCCCAAAGAAGTGTACCACCCAGACTGTTGTATGCCCAGAGTGAAGCATGGGGGTGGATCAGTGATGGTTTGGGCTGCCATATCATGGCATTCCCTTGGCCCAATACTTGTGCTAGATGGACGCGTCACTGCCAAGGACTTCCAAACCATTCTGGAGGACCATGTGCATCCAATGGTTCAAAGGTGTCCTGAAGGCTGTGCCATGTATCAGGATGACAGTGCACCAGTACACACAGCAAAACTGGTGAAAGACCACTGAACTGGTTTGATGAACATGAAAGTGTAGTTGAACATCTCCTATGGCCTGCACAGTCACCAGATCTAAATATTATTGAGCCACTTTGGGCTGTTTTGGAGGAGCGAGTCAGGAAACGTTTTCCTCCACCAGCATCACGTAGTGACCTGGCCACTATCCTGCAAGAAGAATGGCTTAAAATCCCTCTGACCACTGTGCAAGACTTGTATATGTCATTCCCAAATAGAGGCCCTACACCATACTAATAAATTATTGTGGTCTAAAACCAGGTGTTTCAGTTTCATTGTCCAACCCCTGTACATAACAGTTAAGACCTCATAGATGTATATGTGAAGTAACCTGTAGCTATAACCAGATTAATCCAATAGTATTAATACTAAATACAATACTAGACCCACCACAAACTCATTATTCATAAATAGTCACATACATTGCATCATTTTATTTTTTATAAGAAATGTTGTTCACAAAGTTAAATATGCAGATTGTAGAATTATCAGACCTACACAGGTTGTATTGTGGATTTATTATATATAAAATACAAATGCTTATTGGATTAGAATGATGTCAGCATTAAAGTACTCAGACTGGATCAGGAGGCCAAAAAATGTTAAGCTGTTTAGTAAATGCCAAGTGAGTTTTGTTCTAATTCAAAAAGCATGCATGTAACTCCTTTGGTCAGCGGAGCTGATAAAATGAATAATGAGTGTAGACACAAGGTGGGCGTCCCTAACAATCCACTGATTGTTGAGTGTTTGTTACAATGTATATACCACTGTTCATTTGTAACATGTAAGTTTATGAGATCGAATGTTCAACTGAGTCATCTCATAGACTTAGTTAACTTATACGTTTTTATTCTTGGATGTTGGTTACCTGCAGATGTTGTGAAGAATGGTGCCTGGTGAACGGGTCTATCATCAAAATTATTTCCATTAGGAACAATGGGTATTTATTTGGTTCTTAAGGGGAAAGCTGAGTAATCCATCTGAATTTGGCCACACGGGCAATAGAAAACATAAAAGACTAATTAATTCAACATTTGGAACAGTTGCATCCTGATCAAGGTCTTGGTGGACGTGAAGCCAAGAAGGAGTCAATGGACGCAAGGCAGTTCATCACAGGACAGCACACACTCACTCAGTCAAAAACTAGCTAGTTCCTTCAACAATTTTATTTTATATATTTAGGTATATATTATTTAAGCTGTTAATAGTGAATTGAATTTAAGTGACTGCTTTTTTTTCTGGGACAAGTCTGTCTTTGTGTTAATTGTATCCCCTCCATTGTCTAGTCCTGGTGCTGGTTGCCAAATTGAAAATGTCAATTTATAGTTAATAATAACTAATTTGATTCTGAAGTTGTTTTTTTTCTTCTTACTTCAGTTTTTAATAGTTCATTACTGTTCAAACAAATCTGGCACACAGACAAACCTGGAGCTACTTTAAGTGACATGTGATAGCAAAAACTGAAGACAATGCCCTGTAATGAAAGTCAGTCAGTGACAGATGTTGTAAATATTGTATATAGAAATATTGAAAATGTGTTTAATAATTAGGGATGGGCAGTATCCACATTTTTCATACCGTAATATCGTCTCAAAATATTATCTCGATACATGGTATTTCCATGTGGAGGGGGTGCTCTGTCAAACTGCGCTGAGCCTTTTATCTGTGAGCACAAAGTCGAGTGAATATAGCTGAGTACAGCCCGATAGTGCACACCGACACAAGTCTTGACGATAAAAACCGTTTCTGAGAGAGCAAATTTCAGCAACCGGTGCCGAAGGAACCGAAATGTTCGAAAATAAGCGAAATAAGACACTGTGTACTGTTTAGAAACACAGCCGGCGCTAACGGGCACTTGTGGCTTAGCACATCACAGCAAAGGCTCAAAACGCACATATTTAGAGGATGAAGCCATATACCTATGAGCACAAAGCCGAGTTAAGGATTTTCTGAGTATTTTGTCTGTTTACAGCCTTTTCCCTTTCTCATTTAACCCAAACTCAGCGCTAAATTTACAACCGCGGTGGGCTGCTGGGCTTGTGCTTTTCTCCACCCGTTTTCAGACCGTGACATCAGCAGTCATTGAGCTCCCACAGCGCCCCCTCCCTGTGGCTCTCTTAAATGCACATTAACATTTTAGCCGAATTTTAAAGACACAGAACATACATTTGAAACAGTACACCACACACGTCATAAATACCGCCCTCATTTTGAGATACCGTCCACATTTTTAAATACCGCGGTATTATAGTTATACCCCCAACCCTATGAAAAAATCATACCATTGTTATTGAAATATTTTAAATTGTGATATATATTGATATTGAATTATTGTCCAGCCCTAACATAAAGACATACATGTTGTATAAGGTAACTGCTGCATTATTTAAAGAGGAACAGAACATCTCAGTGTTCACAATCTGCTGCTCTGACTGCTGTCCTGCTGCAGAATGTTATAGTATGACAGTGCTTGTCGTAGGTGATGTTTTTTAGGTGATTGAAGGCAATGCTGTGTTCAGTAAGTCACATATGCTGTAAACATTATAAACATGCATTTTATGTATTAAACACTGAATTTCATACAAAACTGCAACTTACTGACCAAAACAAAGTAAAATGACAAATCACATTTGCAGTGGAGTTACAAGTGACTGCAGTGCATCATGTCTTTCATTTATTTGCCTTTTTGTGTCCCCACTACAATAGCTCTGCTTTGGGGAAGACCCGATTTAACCCATCTGTGGCAGTTGGGGGTTAAGAGTCGTGTTCAAAAGCACTTCAACTGTGGATGTCGAGGGATGAGACAGCACTGACTGTTTCACTGTTCCTCTGTTTCTAAGACCGCTTGTGAAGTGTAAATTTTCATAGCTAGGCCTGTCACAATAATAATATTATCAATTTATCATACAAAATATGGACCATCTCAATATTTGTTGCTGACATCAATTGTGTTTACAAGCAGGTTTATTTAGATAATGAATGTCACCAGTATTTTAGCATGGTCCTCTGGTCTGTCCTTTGGTTTCCTCTGTTCCTGAGCAGTTATGTAGATCTGTATGAAAACAGTGTTTTTATTTTATTTACATTGTATTTATATAGTTTAATAATTATGTTTTTGCTAAAAGTTTATTGCTAACACTTTAATGGAGTGTAATTGTAATATTATGCTATTATATTGTTGTTATATCTGTGGCATGAAATAGGTTATTGCGACAGGCCTATTCTTAGAATTGTTAAAGAGAACAACAGTACTAGAGGAGAGGGGTGTGCAAGCATTAAAGGTGCTATAAGCTTGAAAACAGAATTGACACACATTTTGGTAATTAACATTTCTGATAATGCTGAATAACTTTTTCAGCCCTACTACAGACCACATTTTAAAGAATAGCCAGCCACGGAGGGGAAAATGTGTCAAATTGGCACTTGAGCAAATTGTGCTGAGAGGCTGTCTGCAGTATCACTGTCAGGGCTCGACAGGTCTAGCCAGTTCGCTGCTCTGTCAAGTGCCAAATGAGCACTGACTTTAAGAGCTCATAGTGTCGGATATCAGAAATCTGACAACAAAAAAGACCTATTTGCACTAAAGGTGATGTCTGGGATGGTAAATTCAGTGAATGTTTCCTCACCATTTGCTAGCACTTTGTTTTAACTGCACACTGGATAAAGCTCTAATGTTTGTACTTATGCCTGGCTCTGAAAATGGGGAAAAACCTAAGGGTCTACATCCAAAATGCATCTGGAGGTGTTTGGAAGGTGGAGAGACCTTTAAACATTGAAAATCATCAACAGAAATGAGGATTTTACTCTATTTCTGTTTTACAGGTGGGCAATATTTACTTATTTCTGCTGTTACAGATTAGATAAAGTGGAACTGACTCCAAATTCACGAAACTGCTAACTGGATGAAAGTAAACACAGACTGAAAGTGCTACAAAACTGGACAGCTCGACTTATAAATGAGTTTCTGTAGGGGAGGGGGCCTGGGAGGGGGAGTTTGTTTTGCTGTGAGAACTGTTGTTCTGCAAATTTGACAATGTTGCTTTTAAAGGAACACTATGTAAGGTTTTTGCTTTCATCTTCAAAATCATTGCGATGCTCCATTGAGCTGTAATAGAAATAACAGAACCTCTGCACTCAGCACTGTAGAAACTGCACTATAACTTTTGGAGGAGGGTAGGAAACTTACCCTGCCCCACTTGATTTCAGTACAGTGCTTTAAATGAGATTTATGCTCTGCAACTCTAGGTGGAGTCCAGGAGCCAAATTATAAGGAGCAAACCAGGAGCCTACAAATCTTACCTTGGATTCTTTTAAAGCAACACTAGGTAGCATTTGGTATTTTTGCTCCTGGGCTGCCCTACCGCTGCAGAGTGTAATTCACTTGTATAGCACTGTCCTGAAATCAAGTGCCATTTTCCTATCCTCCCTTAAAAATTACATAGTATAGTTTCTGCAGTGCTGAGCCAAGAACAGCAATGACATAGGCCCTGTTCTCCATATAACAGCTCAGTGGAGCATCTAAATTATTTTTAAGCTGTAATTTCAGTTAAATATATAAAGTTCAAAATATTACATAGTGTACCTTTAATGTGATCAATGTGAAATTATTTTTATATGAATGCTATAACACATACATGATAAACCACTGTGATGGCAGAAGTGAGCACAGGATGCTACAACATCATCAGGGTGGTACAAACAGAAATAGCAATTCAATGTCTTCAATCATGAAAGCTCCGCTTGTTGTCCCAAGACAGTTTGAGAGGATGAAAGCATGCCTGAGATGCACACTATGCCTGATAAAACGAGAATGATAACAAAGAAATCAAGCCTGAACTTGATCCGAACTGGGATCCAGTAACAATTTTAACATATCCTTCATAATCAGTGAAACAGACACACTATCTCAACATGAATACAGTTGTGCACAAGCAACGCCCTTTTCCTAGAGTAGTCGCTGGAGGAACTTTAACTTGCTGGGTACTAGACAGCACAATAATGAAATAAATGTCATATAGTCATAGATAAAATAATGACTTCATTATGACCTCCATAATTAGAGTCATACGGAGTTCAAATTACAAGAATAACTCACCTATGATCAGATAAACAGGATTATCATGCTGAAGAATGAGGCTCATATAAGTGACCAAACCATAACACTGGGCTTTGGTTCGGTTTCCTTTAGAATCAAAGTCTTAGTTTAAAATATAACCTTAAAGGGCAAGAAAATATTTTCCTCACGCACAGCTTCACTGACCTTTTTTTTAACAGGTGTGGAAACTTCTTATTTTAAGGTGCACCAATTGCTGACACAGGTTCGTTTCTGCACACACTGCTGTATATTCCCCCTTGGAAAGGCATAAAATGTAATGGGATGCACTGGGGCATCTGCACATGGGTTTAAGGTCATCAAGGTCAATGGCAAGCAATGGCTGGAAGTGTATTAGGCCAAAAGCTTTAGGCTGTGAAGCAGCAGAACTGTGAGAGCACTAGACCTGTCACAATAGTGATATTTTGTGGCCGATTTATTGTAATAATAAGAAGTAATTGCAATGAACAATATTATTGCCATTTTAAGACAATGTTATACCAATGATATAATGAAAATATAATAGCATAATAATGCAATTACACCACTTTAAAGAGCAAAGAATTTTTAGCAAAATTATAGTTATTAAGGAAATTCAGATATTGGATGTGAAATTATTTAAATACATAATAAATAAAACATAAATAAAATAAAGCCTGCTTCCAGAAATTCGACATAACAGCTCCAGAATAGAGGGATCAGGGAAAAGCAGGGAACTGAACAGATTAACTGGCTAAAATATTAGTGACATTAAAGGAACACTTAAAGTAAGGAATTAAAGTAAGGTTTGTTTTATTTGCTTCTTCCCCCCAGGTTTATTCATGTTTACAGCACTGAACTAAAATCATTGGGGGGAAGGGAATTGTAGTACTATCCTCCAAAAGTTATCTAGTGTGTTTCCTGTAGTGCTGAGCCCAGATTAACAATGACAGGCTCTATTCTCCCTATTACAGGTCAGCTGAGCAACACAATGATTTTGAACCTGTAATGTTATGGTAATAATATGACATACTGTTCCTTTAATTCTAATGGAATCTAACATATAAGTAAACACAACGGGCAATATTGAGTTCAGCAAAAATGATTAAGAAATGGTCATACAGTGTGTGATAAGTCCATAATGTAATTATTTTTGCAGAGTGTAATTATTGGAGTGGCTTTTATGATTCAAAATTAGTCATCCAATATCAGTACAAGACAGTATACAAGTATAATCAATACATCACAAATGTCCCTGTGACTGGATGCAATCAGATCCTCACAGAAATGCTTCAACATCAAGTGGATGAGCAGAAGATGTTACTGCAGCACTTATGAAAATGTAGTATAAGCACAAATCTTTGTCCATATATTTCCACTCCTCAGCAGCCAGAGCACTTAGTATACAGTCTTGAAACAGGGCATGGAGACAGCCATTGATCTGGTGAGACAGTTGCTGTTGTTTTATGAAGGGTTCAGCATTGACATGGTTATAAATAATCTCTAGGGTGAAACTGGGGTCTCCTGTCATATCCACTACACGGTAACTGTACCAGTTCCCTCCTTCCGGCATCATACCACACACTCCAGGCTTTTCATTTCAGGCATGTGAAAATCCTTCTACAAGATTATGGTTTGTCTTTCACAGAGGACGTTTATCACTGTGGTCCACACACTGAGGGACAGGAATTAGGGTTGTGTTACCTAATGTTGATATTAAAGTGTCCACTGGATTAAAAGACAAGGAAGTAAGGCTCCAGAATAACCTCTGTGATGTAGATTTTAAAATCTGGTTCCTTTTGCATTCATTGTGAACTAGTAGTATTCAGTAGCACAATATAACTCAGCAGTAAATAACAATATGTATCCTGATAGACGTGTCATCAGTTATAGCTGCAGTTATAACCTTTTATAATTTGGTAAAAAGCTTTGTAAGCATGCATATAAACTCCAACAAAAAACTCATATGGCTTTTATAATAAGCTATAATGGATTGTTTTGTAACTTATAGGTGTCACTATTCATTAAAATGCCTTTCAAATGGATAATGTGCATAATTATAAACTACCTATAAGTATAACATACTACCTAAAATGTATTCCTTGTTGTTGTTTTTGCTTTTTTTTTATAAATAATATTGTAAACCACCAATTACATTAATTGAAGCACAAAGTGATGGAACATTTTAATGAGTTTACAATTGTTCATATATTTTATAGGTGTTTTGTAATTATGCACAGGCCATTATCCATTTAAAAGGCATTATAATGAATAGTGACACTTGTGTTAAGAGTCTTATGAGGCATTATTACTTTGTAAGGATGCTTACAAGGTATTATTACCAAGTTACCAAAAGTTATAACCAAATATATAAAGGCTTATAAATACAGGCTTCATAGAAAGTGTTACCAAAACGGCAGACAGTATATTCGATAGTTTCACACTGCCAGGAAAACACATAACAAATGCTATATTTTTGGCTTTACGAAACACAAACACGCACCCCCACATGTTTTTTAACAGCCAATCAGATCCCTTCCTAACAGACCATGCTATGAATGTTATGCAAACAGCCAATCTTCTAACAGGTTTATCACTTGGCTTCATCATGAATGTAACAACGAGAGAAACAGCGCGAGTGAGAAAACAAGTGCAGACACCAAGGAAACTGAGAAAAATCACTTTTTTTAACCAAGATTGCTGTTTCCAACCTTTACAGTACACAGCATGTCATCAGCCACAACCCAAATCTGCTACACCATCTTAAGAAGCAAGTCACAGTCAATGCAGGATGGGGATGTGCTCAGCATTAATGCTGTATGAAAAAAAAAACATGTAAATTGTACAAGGACATGATCCACACAATACATTGCTAAGGATATACTGCCTAGTATGGCTGAAATGTCTAGTTTCAGAAAGCTTCTCAGGCCCCATCCACATGAATCCAATTATTTTTAAAAACTGAGGTTTTTGTCTGCGTTGTGGCCTCTGGTCTGCATTTTAAGTCACTGAAAATGGAGGTTTTCAAAAAACGCTCTCCAAGGTGGTGATATTTGAAAACTCCATTGTCACTGTTCTTGTCTAAACAAAAGAAAACAAGTTTTTTTTTTAAACAGTGATGTCATAATAGCAAATTAAATCATAAAACTGCAATGTATACATTCAAACATCACTAGATTTCAGATTTCCACATATGAATAAATAAATGATGTTGTATATAATGAAAAAATATATAATGGACTAAGATCTACATTCAGTAATTTTTTGCGTAGTGCACTACATAGGAAGTATGGAGTGATTTGGGATTAACCACTGTTTCTCTCATTCCTTGTGGTGTTTTGATGTCTTTTGATGTTTGATGATAATGCAACAGTTTTTGTATTTGTCTGGATGGGATATTTTCAACAGCAGAGAGAGGAACATCTCAGTTTTTAAAAACAAACAGAATCATGTGGAAGACTTTGATTAAATCCCTGCACCCTGAAAAGTTGAGGAAGCACTGTCAGTTTCCTACCGTGACACTACCTCCAAATAGTCGCACATTTGAACTGAATATTAGCTTGGCTCTTCATTTCACAGACAGCAAATGAGATTTAAAGAGTAAATGTCTGGAAGCAGTATATTAGGAGAACACTTTCATTTAGTTTTTATTGTTTTGTTGAAATTATTACTTGATTGTCTTGATTAAAAAGTGGTTAAAATGAACATAAATTAAAGGTAATTAAATATGGTGAATAACTATCGTAGGGCGGCACAGTGGCGCAGCAGGTAGCAGTCACACAGCTCCAGGGACCTGGAGGTTATGGGTTCGATTCCCGCTCCGGGTGACTGTCTGTGAGGAGTTGGTGTGTTGTCCGCGTTGGTTTCCTCCGGGGGCGGCACGGTGGCGCAGCAGGTAGTGTCGCAGTCACACAGCTCCAGGGACCTGGAGGTTGTGGGTTCATTTCCCGCTCCGGGTCACTGTCTGTGAGGAGTTGGTGTGTTCTCCCCGTGTCCGCGTGGGTTTCCTCCGGGTGTATTCCCGCCTTGCGCCCAATGATTCCAGGTAGGCTTTGGACCCCCCGCGACCCTAAATTGGATAAGCGGTTACAGATAATGGATGGATGGATGGATGGATGGTTTCCTCCGGGTGCTCCAGTTTCCTCCCACAGTCCAAAAACACACGTTGGTAGGTGGATTTGTGACTCCAAAGTGAATGTCTGTCTGTGTTGCCCTGTGAAGAACTGATTCCAATGATTCCAGGTAGGCTCTGGACCCACTGCGACCCTGAATTGGATAAGCGGTTACAGATAATGAATGAATGAATGAATAACTATTGTAACTTAGAGAAATGTATTCTTTTATCATGATATTTGCAAGCTATATCACTCGGCCCTATGTGTAGGAAAACTAGAAACAGCTGCCCTTTCAGATGAACTAATTGGTCAACACAAGCACTCGACCTGACAGAAAGTTGGAATAAACTGATGCAAACATTCTGGAAAAGAAGGCTTTCAAACACGCCAAATCCAAAAAGTAAAAGGAGTGAGTGGTCATTTGTTATTGTTTCTGGCTTCCCTTCAATTAGGAAACTTAAAATGAGCTGAAGACAAAATTATAGAAACAAATAAAGTGAAAGGAAAGAAAAGTATAAATCTGAAACACATTTCTACAGGAGCAAACAGAGCACTCTCTCTCTTTCCTTCGTTTAGTCTCATAAGCTGGCAGCAGAGCTTGGTTATGAGAGCCAGCCCCAGACTGCAGGCCTACCTTAAAATAAAGTCAGACATAAAGCAGCATGACAAGTACACCCTGTCACCAAAAGGGCAACAGCAGAGTGTCAGGACGGTGGATGAAAGAGGTCAGACGGTATCTATTATAAAAGAGCCTAGCTCTAAAAATTGAGTGCATGGGTTTCGGACATCAATCTCTTACTCTGATCTCATAAACACAAGTATCACTATAAACGTGTTTGTCATTTGGTTGGAATTATGTCCTGATACGATATGAGATGTAGGTATGTTGTGAGATAAGCTGTCAAAGAAAGAAAAAACAAGGCCAAAGTAAGTGGGGTGAGACAAACAAACAATGCAGGTAACATTCCTCTCGTTCCCTGCTGCTGAGATGTCCTCTTCATGTGAAAGGCCTGCTTAAGAAATATGAGCCTGTGGTAATAAGACTATGGGAACTTCTACTGCAGAAGCTCTTAAGCCCTTAGGTTTCAATTAGAGCTATCATTGTTACTCACTTAAACACCATTATACAAATAGAATTCAAATTTACCTTCTTGTTGAAGAACCAGCTAGCAATTAAAATATTTTTTTTCAGTTAGTTACTATCTAACAATTATATGAGGAAAAGCTATTATTATTATTAATGAATTAATTAATTCATTCATTCATTCAGTCTGTAACCACTTATCCAGTTCAGGGTCGCAGTAAGCCTTCATTGGGCACAAGGCGAGAACATACCCTGGAGGGGGCACCAGCCCATCGAAGAGCAACTGTTATTATTATTATTAGCCCACTGATGCTTTCAAGAATATTACCGAAATAAGTAGCTATGTATGTATCTTTACACTTATATAGCTCAGAACACTCAATCCACACACACACTTGTGAGAAGCGGCAGCGAAACGCACACAGCGTACTCTCGACCAGGAACGACCGTCCACCTGGAGGACTGCATCGGGCACTAGGGTTTAACCCAGGATAGAGCGCCAATCCACATCTGGGCTCACACACATTCACTCACACATACAGACAGACATTTATTCACATACACACTCATTCACCAGGACAGTTATTAGAGAAGCCAATTCACCTACCCTCCATGTTTTTGGACTGTGAGAGGAAACCGGAGCCCCCGGAGGAAACCCACGCAGACACAGGGAGAACATGGAAACTCCACCCAGATGGGACTTGAACACAAGACCCCAGCGCTGGGAGGCGAACGTGCTAACCACTAAGCCACCGTGCCGCCATGTCATGTAATATACGTGATATTTCACAAATTCAAGAACATAATTACTGTGAAGTCGAGGAACAACTGTGGTTGTTGCATAAAATCATTAATTATGCTGCAAATGTAGTCCTGTATGAAACAAAGATACAAAGTGTCTGTGATGCGCAGCACAACTGCACCCTCTTGTGGCAAATTTCCTAATTTGAGTATTGGAGAAATAGCACCACCTGTGGTGCATTTCCAATCCATGTGTATAGAGAATACAGCATACGTCAGTTGCAGAGTGTAATTTACTTTTAAAACACGCTGAATTCAAGAAGGGGGTGGTATTTTTCTACTCTCCTCCAAAAGTTACATAGCAAAATTTCTGTATTGCTGAGCCCTGAGTACCAAATCCAGAGGCTCAGTTCTCCCTATAACTGGCCAATGAGGCATCACAATATTTTGAAGCTGTAATTTTAAGTTTGATATAATTAATTTGTAATATTACTTGGTGTTCTTATAAGAGACTGCTGAGAATGACTGGTGTCAGGCTTTTTTTTGTTTTGTTTTGTTTTGTTTTGTTTGTTTCTATGTGTTCAGCTTCATATAAATAGCCTCATGTCGCCTACTGCCATTTCGTAGCTGCCTTAATTTGGGCGGCCAGAAGAGACTGTGCAGTGCTGCCCAACATAAAATATTACAGTACAGCACTGAATTTAATGTTTTCATTATGCATTTTTATTCATATTATTGTTTAAATAAAAGTATCTACTACTTAGTAACTGAAATTATGTTAGACTACCCTAGAGTAGCCTAAAATGCCTTTGTGATTGTGGTAATATCTAGTCAATGTCCTGCTTCAAAGAATATAATGTAGATGTTAAATCGTACATGACTATATTGCAGAGAGCGTTGTCTGCAAGAAGTTTAGAAAAGTGTAACCACAGTACCCATTCGGTCTCAGTACCCTTAAAAGTAGTGACATCAGTACACACCAAAACTTTTCACACCAAGAGTTCCTTCACTGCAGGAACTTAATTGTGCTAAGCTATGCTAAACAGTTACATGTTTGCAGTGCACTGACTTACTCTGTGCTCTACTATCTTGCATGCTACTATAATAATTTCATTTTCATTCTGCAAGTGTAAACACTGATACTCTCGATAACAATCACTGACAAGTAAAACTAGCTCATATGTTTTTGTAAGTGCATCGTACTTATATTTCTTGTGTAAGCTATACAAAAACACTATACAATTGTCTGTTAAAAGTGACATTCACGATTGTAGGCTTCCTCTCTGCTCACAGAAGAAAAATGAAAAAGAGACCTCCAAACGTTGAAAATCATGAAATGAGATGAGGATATTGCTTTATTCCTGCTCTATAGGAAGATAATATTGACTTATTTTTGCTGTTTCAGATTATTTTGATAGGAACCCACTCCAAATTTTGGAGAGTGCTAATTGCATGAAAGCAAACATAGACTGATACCGTAACAAAACTAAACAACTCAAGTTACAATAAGTTTCTGTGGTTATTCAACCTGTGGTCATTTTCTGCTCAAACATACTGTTCTACCTTAAAAGATTTGGAGCTTCTAAACGTAAAACAAATGAGAGAAATGTAGCTCCCCACAATCGTAGACGTTCCCATTAGGTCCATATGCATAGGTAAGAACTAATCAGTTCATTTTAGTCTATTACCTAGTTTAACACTACCTATTCCTTTTTTCGGTCTAATTTCATTGACACACAAGTGATTACATTTGGTCACCATAACGTTTGTTCACACCTTTGATTATTGAGTTTGCCAATTT
This sequence comes from Hoplias malabaricus, assembly GCF_029633855.1. Taxonomy (NCBI): domain Eukaryota; kingdom Metazoa; phylum Chordata; class Actinopteri; order Characiformes; family Erythrinidae; genus Hoplias; species Hoplias malabaricus. Next base: position 28,167,411 of record NC_089807.1, read on the forward strand.
AATGTGGACCTACAGAGCATCAAAAATAGAAGGACTGTAAAATTGTATATTCCTGTGCTGTTCGATAATAGATGCCTTGATCACTGATTGATGCCTTTGTTTTTATTTATTAGTTATTTGTTGTTACTTGCGGGCAGCACGGTGGTGCAGCAGGTAGTATTGTTATGCATATGACATAAACAATATTGAATCTGAAAGTAAAGAAGGTTTGTAAGAAAATATTCTCATCTGTGTGTGATAAATGAGATTACAGCACTGGTGATATTATGTTATTAGAAAAGCAGAGCAAGTTTAAAGGAGTAAAGAGGAAGGGTAGTGCAGCTGAATTGGGTAATGGGGATTTTTCAGCCACCTGCTTAAGTCAGGCAGGCAGCAGCTGAAAGCATCACACAGCCAGAGTCTGCGTCAGCAGGCGGTAATCAGAACCTCTACCCTAGTCTCAGCCTCAGACACTCCACCCCCCATGTACACAGGGGGTCTTAAATCTACTGTAAACTAAGTTGTGGCACCCTTTGGAAAATATAACGCCACAACAGTTCACACCCAAACAAAAGTTTATTTTGGCAGTCAAATGGCATTTTCCTGTCACTGTAGGTAACTCTCAGTCATAGTAAAGCTATTAAATGCACCACAGTCTTTAAAGATAAGCAGGACATGATGTCAGGGCTGCAGCTCTCCTAACAGCAGCCTAGTGCTGCTCAGCTGCTCGGCATCTGGTCAAATGAAGAAGGTAGGTTAATAGACAGGCAAAAATCTAGAGGGAAAGCCATTAGCTTCAGGATGCTCTCTAAATTTTAGACAAGATTTAGAAGATAATTGTGTGATATGCCCTATGCTCAGTACACAGCTCTCATAAAAGGGCAGAGCCACAAGACTGTGATGTGTATTGATTTCTACCTCTACCTCATTAGTGCACAGCCACTTAGCCCTATCAGTCAGAGGCAAGCTCTCTACGGCTTCATTAAAGTGGATGTTATAGCGCTTCCAAGTACAAAAGAGTACCATGTATTGGCTGAATGGAGTAAAAAAGGCCAGTTCAACATAGAATTTGTATATAAATATATACCAACTGGAAAGCAGGACTGTGTGAGTAACCGCATCATTGCTTTGTGTAACAGTGTAGAAAAATACCACAGTAAATTATTAAACCTGGCTGAGGCAGCATGAGGTGTACTTTGATGAGGGGGATTCTGATGTTATGGTCTGAGTAGTAGTAGTAGTAAAGCTATGACCGAAATGGCTCCCTGCTCCCTCAGTAGTGTTATGCCATATAGTGAGACATTATTTACTTCATTAAGTAGCGCTGAAAAACACAAAAGTATCTGGACACATCCACTGTTCTTTGCTGAGTAACAAAGAAACTCGCAATGCATTCAGCTCATGAGGTGAGATATGAGGTGTACTATAAATTACCAGTGCATTGTGGGAGTGGAAGATTGCAGTGCCCTCAAAGTCACATTCAAATTCAACAATTCACACATTCAGAAAAATGGCTGACACACTCAGTATATAATATTTGTTTTTACAGGCATGACATCACGCCTCCCCTGGATACTTGGACTGTAACAATACAAAAGCATACAATATAATTTTAAATAAATATATAATATCCTAGACTCTTATATAAAGTGACAAATAAAGTCTTATTGCCAAAGAATAGCTATCACAGATCCTGTTGGAAAAAATACCTTTTAATAAATACTTTAAAAAATAAAAGTAGTTGTCTCATTTTTGGAATATCATGAGGTTTCTTTAACAGAACAGTGGAATTGATGTCAGTAGGTCTGATACCAAGGGCTGGACGATATGGCCAAAAGCCATATGTGTAAAGAGACATTTTTTTAAATTATATCGGTTGATATGATACAATTCCAATATCGATAAAAACAATATAAAAGCTACTAACAACATTGACTTAAAAAAAGATACATGACACAATCAAACATAAACCTCTTGGCTTTGTCAGTATTAATATTTTTAAGCTAGCTTTAAATACGAGTGCAATGAACAGACAGCAGCGCCTTGTAATGAACCTCAGTCAGTGACAGGTTGTAAGTAATGTATATTAAAATACTGAAAATGTGTTTATAATCTTATCATTGTCATTGAAACATTTTACATTGTGATATATATTGATAATGAATTGGTCCAACCCTACTGATACCATGTGTATGTTTGTAGCATGAAAACTCAACTGTGTTATATTCACAGCACACTGGGAAACAAGCTGCTGTTGATAACAATGGATGCTGGAGATAAACGAGAGGCTGCTAAATCCCTATCTCCAGAGACTGGGAAAAGAAATACATTTCCTAGCTCTCTCTTTCTTTCTTTCTATTAGGTAGACTCCTTGTAAGATCCCTTAACACTGTGTATTGCACACCCTGCTTGCAATACTCGCAGAGCAGAAAGATGAAGTCATTGCTCATTCAGTATTTAAGAACACGACATGGCTCTGCCGTCCAACTGAACACAGGCTGATGCTTCAATATGAAGACTTACTTCTCGTTTTTAAAGCTGGATTTTACTTTAAAGAAAAATACAAAACAAAGCCACTGGATTTAGAGCTTTTTTTTTTCTTCAAGTGTCGGACAGGTTCTGACAGCTCTGCAGATGTGTAACACTGGGTGTGTTTCCCAGCATCCTTCAGGTCATTAAATAGAGAAGGCTGTGCTGAGTCAGTCACTCACTCAAATGCATGAGACCATAGGAGGAGGAGCTATGAGTAATCACATGACCTCACCCACACAAAGCTGAGCTGTCCAGCACAGGGAGCGGCGGGGCACACATGCACACACGCACACACACACACACACACACACACACACACACACACACACACACACACACACACACAGGCTGAGTCACCATGACAACCAGTCAATACATTTACTCACTCCTGCACACAGACAAAAACACATGTCACATTTCCATTATCATTTTGGGCAAAGAGCAAGTGATAAAATGATAATGCGTAAACGTTTTTGCATTGTTTCACAACTTCAGCCGCTCAATGTGTTTTTTTTAATGTAATATTATTACTAGTTGGATGTTACGGTTTATCAGTTAAAAGCAGATTTTGGTAGATTTCCATGTATAATTTCACATGACTTTCCCATAAACCCCCATCAGAACGCATTTATTTTCAATCTCGTTATTATTTATTCATTTTTCTATCTGAAGCATTAGAGACGACATTTCTCTGCCATATGCTATTTGAGGACTTTTGCTTTTGAAAGGCTGGAGCTTTTTCTGAACTGGATATAGTCTCTCTCTCTCTCTCTCTCTCTCTCTCTCTCAAAGCTGATTGAAATGATTTTGTGTGAGGTGTACAAATAAGTTTAAAAGCATTTTTGTGTAATGCACTATTGTAATTAAAAAAATCAAACATTGTTCCTCACTTTTTGTCATTTAGTTTAAATGTTACTTAGTATTAAAAATGACAATTGTTATTTTTTTTATAGGAAAAAAAAACTAAAAATTAAGAATTAACACAATAAGTTCATGATCCCTAACATCAAACATCAAAATCTCCATCTTTAATTGTCCAAACCGAAACTCAAATGTACTTTTAGGTACATTATTATGCCCAGAAAGAGAATTAAATAATGCACATGATTCTGCACCACTTGACCACTTTTCCTTGATATAGCTCATAAGGACATGCAGTGACATGTAAAAAATAATAAAAAAAATTCTCGTTTACCATTTTCATACTACTTAATTATAAGGGATGTTTTTGTAATTTAATAATAATCCTATGCAACAGGTATATTATATTAAAGTACCTGTCATTTAGCAGAATGTTGAAAATATATATGACATGAACTTCCATTTTTATACTCTATACCAACAGACACACAAGCAAACCAACACACCCTGACACACAGAGAGTGATGTTTAGACACTTCGTTGTCCTGCATGCCTGGTTGTGCACAGAGTCATCCACATCCGAACCGTTATCCAACACATTCCTCTGCTGTTGCAACTGTTTTCCACGAGTAATCACTTGCAGCTGAGATTTTCAGAAGGGATTTCAGTCTTGTCTACCAGCCAATGAAATCTCTAAATCAGGAGCTGGCCAGCAGACCTCGCCTTTTCCCCCTTATCTTTATTTTAGTGTGCAAGGGAATAATATCATTATTTAAACCGACAAATTAAATCAGGCCCAAGACAAAATATCCCACTTTCACACTAGTCTGACACACAACATAACGTCTGATTTAACACTACTGTTTTTTTTGGATGAAAGGTTTAAACGTGTCCTTAAGTGCAGACAGCAATGCCAGAGGAGCGATGATGTCATGCCATGCACAGCTGCAGGACACCACTGTGGGAAATGACATCACTAAAGTTAAATACTTCTAAGATGTGCAAGGACTTTTTATTGATTAAGAGAAACCCCTTGTGATTCAGGTAAAGTTTCTAAATTTCCAGCTGGCATTTCCATCATATTACGGCAAGTACCTTCAGCTCCAGGTAGGTCATTCCAACTTAAATTGGAATGACCAACTCCATAAATTGACCAACTCCATTAAGTTGGAATTCCATAAATTGGAATTCCAACTTAAATTCCAAAGTAATTAATGTAATCTGCATTTATAGACTTTTTTTCAACTATTTAATGTGCACAATTCACATCACCTCCATTAAAAAAATTCACTGTCAGTAGCGTGGAATTTACAGAACCAACCCATGACAGTAAAGTTACAATGCTTTGTTCTTTACAGTACTGGAGCTTCACCCAATACATCTGGGATATTTATAATTTAAAGCTAAGATTGTAAAATACAGATGGATAGAGAAGAAACACTGTATGTCCTGGCGTCTACAATCTTTCAGACATGCAGAGATGCTTGGGTCAATGACTACATTAACATTTCACTGGGGAATCTCTTTTCACATTATTGTGTGTGAAACAGGCTTATAGTTGATATGGATACGCTGCATTAAAAAATACCAAATGTTACAATATATTGCTGGGTGATAAAACTATTTTATTTAATATTTTTTCACAATAAATATTTGCTCCAGAACGATATGAAGGATTTTTGTGACAATATCACATCAATAAATGAATAAAGGAATAATTATTTAAAAGGATAATTAAATAATCAAATATTTCATTTAATTATTAGATTTTGAAATAAAAGCTTAAATAATTTTGTGATTTATTTAAATTGCACATAAAATTACTTAAGTTTTTATTTGTTTGTTTACATTTTATAATGTATGAAACATTTATAATTCTAATTTTAATTAATTACTTTCCTTATTCATTTAATTATATAACATTGTCACAAAAAACCCTCCATAAACAATGAGGTCAAAGACATTTGTTTTTATTCACCATTAGCATCACCCACTGAATCAGGTGCATATAATCCTGCTATTACTGTACATGAGCACAACATGAGAATGTAAGCAATATAATATTGTTAAATTCAAGCGCTTGTATACATTAAATATACATAGATTAAACATTCTGTTTGGGACATATTTCTGCACATACATTTACCTCAATAGCAATAACTTGATGATGTGCTGGATGATCGGGTATGGAAACTCCAAGTATGGTATTTCCTAGTTCAGAGCAGGTTTTCCTTGAGCAAAATATTTTTACCCATTCGCTAGCACACGGGGGAGGGTAATCAAAATGATTTACCATATTTCAGTATAATCTTTCCTTGTAGATTTTAGAAATTTGCACTATATTTATATTATTTACATGTACTCCGCATTTTTAGATGGGTGTTTTTTAAAAACTGTAACAGGATAACAAAACGTTGCATAGTGAAAAATACTGAGATTGATCAATATCGAAATATGTATCGTGATAACATCACTCAGCTCTATTATAATACATTTTCAATGCATTACTGAAAGGGGACATCTACGATTGCGTAAACACAGTTCTCTCTGGTTTGTTTACATTCAGGATCTCCACGTCTGTTGTTTGAACATGGCTGAAGTCATGTTCACAGTGAAGTATTTAAGCAGAAATGGAGAATGGTTGTCATCATATCCTCAGCAATTTAGTGTTGTATTTCCATGTACGGGAAACCTAATTAAAGCAGATGTATTAAAACACCAAGCAATACCTTCTTTTTTAAGTATGTGTGTATAATGTAATTTCAAAGACTCCTAACAAATCTGAGCTTTATAAATAATCGTTTAGACAGCTCCAAACACAGCAACATATTATACATTTTCCCTTCCTATGCTTCTGCTTTTGAACATAAATCTTACATAGTGCTGCTTTAGGATCATTTAAGCTGCTCAATTAATTCAACTAACCCATTCCCTCTAATGTGCCAGGCTTCTTCATCTGACTGTGCAAGCAAGATTATGTAAGATTCTCTTCAGGGCCGTAGGGGTCAAGCTGACAGAAAGATTTGTGTCCCTTCTACTCATCCCCCATCCTCTTCATATTCTGTCAGGAACAAGCCCAGGAAGCCTCACAGCCCCACTACTGAAACTGTAAACAGCCTAGCTTTCCTCTGGTCACATCAGCATTAACCTCCACTGCCACACCCCAGCAGCTCTCCATCCAGCTCCATTCTGAGCCTCAGCTGCACAGTCAGTATGGCAAACATGTGTACAGATAAATGAAGTAGCTGACAATAAGCTGTTTTTTTGTAAGCGGAAAAAAGCAAATAAAAATAGATAAACCAAAAACATATCAAACAAAAAAGTTGCTTACATTCTCATAACTGCCTAAAGTCCAGACCTCAACATGTCTTGATGTGTTTGGGATTACTTGTAAGAAGTGTAAGAAGCTACTGCTAAAACAGAACTTTGAAAGACTGATATTGTAATTATCCAATAATCCATTAGAGGGGAAATATAAAACTGTGAGGAAATGCTGTTTTCTCTGGATTGTTTACATTCAGAAGCTCCATATCTTTTAAAGTGGAATGGTATTTCTGAGGAAATAAACGATGGTTGTTTGTATTCAGCTGAAGTTTAAATTGTCTGTAAGTTTTTATACACTACAACTCAAGTTGCTTAGTTTTGTAGCACTTTACAGTAAAAGCAGTTAGCAGTCTCTCGAATCTGGAGACATTTCCACCATAAGTAATTAGAAACAGCAAAAATAAGTCAATATTAAAAAAATAAGTCAATAATACCCTCTTACGGAGCAGGAACAGAACAATATCCTCATTTGTGCTTTTCAAAGTTTGGAGTTCTCTCTGTTGTCTAAAAAACTTCAGATGCCTTTTCTTTACTGTGAGCAGAGAGAGAGAGAGAGAGAGACTAACATACCAGACCTAGACACTGTGTATTTTTATTACAGGTTTACAGACACTGAGGCTTCATAAACACATTAGACCTAGGGTGGCCAGACATCTGGCTTTTGGTCGAACAGTCCGTTTTTTTTGCCTTTCCCTGTTGTCCGCCCTGCTCAGTGCCTGGACGGACAACTATTAGTCCTCCTATTGGAGGGCAGCCGAGGTTGCATATATCTTTTAGCGTGTCATTGGCTCATGAACATGTTGCAACAAATACACAGAATTTAATTGGTTTAACAACCTTAAGCAACGCTGTGAAAATGAACACCACATGGAGAAATGAGAGTAATCATCTTGAGGTGGATAGTGTCAAAGCAGAGCTTCAGATCTGTGTGAACCTCACAGAAGGGTGTAAAGAGATGTACCACGTATTCCTGGCCAATAACAAACCCCTGGAGGCAGCAAGAAAAGGACTTAAGTATGGCAGGTTTGGTGTGAAAAATGATAAATTATATCAGAGATTTGTAGTTCAAGTTGGTTAGCTTTTTTACATAGGTTTTGATGTTAACTAATGTTGAAATTATTCTGTACACTCATAAAAGCATTTCAGCTAGACAACATACCATACCGTATGGTGTGATGTCCACCTTTTTAGGTTTATGAAAGTGGCCACCCTAATTAGACCGGTT